>NC_052336.1:20359723-20622223 GCF_016432855.1 Salvelinus namaycush | reverse complement strand
CAAACGCTCAAGGTGAGGAGGAGGGAGAGAGAGACAGAGAGAGAGAGAGAGACAGAGAGACAGAGGAGGAGGGAGAGAGAGAGAGAGAGACAGAGAGACAGAGGAGGAGGGAGAGAGAGAGAGAGAGACAGAGAGAGAGACAGAGCGAGAGAGAGACAGAGAGACAGAGGAGGGAGAGAGAGAGAGAGAGAGGGAGAGGGATGCAGAACAAGGGGATGAAAGATGAGTCTTCAAAGCTCTAACAACAAAGGTTCTAATACTGTAATATGCTCATAATAAACCGCTCACTGACAACAAACACCCTGCTGACTTCTCCCATCCATACAGCATAATATAATAACAGGAAGGAGCGAGACGGCGTGTCTCAAAGGTGCATACATTATGAACCTTAAGACATAAAAATAGATTGTCATGCATGTGGTTTAATGTCTTGTACAGGGTCTTGAACTGCCAGGAGGTTCAGCCATATACATATTAAACATCATTAGGTTCAGCATAGAGGTAAATAAGAGAGACAGTATAGGTGATGACCGTTACTGACCTTCCTTGGATCCCTCACCCACTCACCCACTCTGTGGATCCTCAAAGCGAAACAGACATGGGGCGGGGCAGCAGTCGCAACCTCTGACCTAGTCTACTCAGTGCTCTTAGTGGTCAACCCAGGCAGCCACGCCTCCAGCCAGGCCGACTGGTAACCCCAAGCGCCCAGCAGACAACACAGCCCCTCTGCCTCTCTATCAGGACAGGAAGAGGCGTGGCGTCCACTGCTGTCAGAGCAGGAAACAGGAAGTGCTCGACATATGCCAGGGGAAAATTACCGGTGGGCCTGGCAATACAATGAGAGAGAAACCTGGCATCCGTTACTGTCAAAATGGATCAGCTGGACAGCCAACCTGCACTGTGTGTGAGGAGGACAGACAGGCTCTGTCCAAGGGAGGATGCGTCTTAGCTCAGCCAACTGCTGGATCTACATACCTGCAGTTTGGTATAAGAGGCATTGACTAGTCCATTTCTCAGAACGGAGTGCCAGTTCTCTATATGGGAACCACTAGAGCAGGTGCAGGGAGAGAGAGAGAGAAGGAGAGTTGTGAATACTGAACACTTCTTCCTCAAACAGGGCCAGTGCTTTCTAAAGGCTCCAACAACGCTGTGCAGAGAGCGTTCAAAACGGAATTATTTCCACTTTTGCATGCCA
Organism: Salvelinus namaycush; assembly: GCF_016432855.1. Classification (NCBI taxonomy): domain Eukaryota; kingdom Metazoa; phylum Chordata; class Actinopteri; order Salmoniformes; family Salmonidae; genus Salvelinus; species Salvelinus namaycush. Next base: position 20,621,028 of record NC_052336.1, on the reverse strand, counting down.
ACCATTTATGGACATATTGTTATACTGTACCTCGAGTAAAGCAGTCATGCCGGGAGATATCTACATCGTATTGGCAATGCAATAAGTCTGTTTACACTGTGTTTTTGGCTGATTGTATGAGATAGTAATTCTATTTTCTCACATTTTCTAAACATGGCGTGTTTGTTTGCTAAAGACAGCAGAATGGCTGAGGACATACAGCACAGGAACAGCTCAGAAATCTCATGATATTACATCACCCCTCCTTCTCCTTTCAACAGCAGGATGTTACGTGAATAGAAGTCTCAGTGGGAATACATCAAACTGTACCGTCTCTCATCTCTTATTGTCTTCAAATAAACCCCAGGGGTGAAACAGGGTAACCATGCTGTTATTCTTAGCAGAGACAAAGTTCAAGAAGAGTGGTTAAATCAGCTAGCTGCCTGAGGGACTGAGACAGTTCTGATTGCTTTGAGATAGTCCCATGCATGCTTCTGCTTCGTGCCTTTCGGCATGGCTGTCTGACTCTGTCTGTTGCTCACACTGATATCTCTACATCAGGGACCCAGTACTGCTGGGAAAACAGGGTGTGGTGTCTGTTCACTGTGCCGTCAGCTGGTGGATGCTGTAACTACCAGCTATGTGGGACTCTATTATGTGTTGTCTCTGTCTATAAGACTGGGCGGCAGGTAGCCTAGCAGTTACAGAGGCGACCCAGCAACCGGAGGGTTGCCAGTTTGAATCCTGGGTCTGAAGGGAAAAAGAAAATCGGTGTGGAAGTGAGCTGGCAACCGGAGGATGCTGGTATCTAATCCTAAATGCGTTGCTTGCCATTGTACCCTTGAGCAAGGCACTTAACCACCCACAACAACTGCTCCACTGGCGCCCAGTGTGGCAGCCCCCTGCTCCAACCTTTGAGTGTCTTTGGGAAGGGATGGGGTACATTTCGGTTGGACTTTGTGTACAATTTACGAATCAAGTTATCTCAAACTTAATAAAACATAGTACCTATTCTGTATGTGGGAGTCTATGGTTAAGGGGAGGTCGGTGCTGCCATATACTGTATATGGGACCACTACAGGGGGGTGGCACCCTTAGGGGAGAGAGAGGGGACTCACTGGAAGGCAAAGGTGCTGCCGTAGAGCTTCTTGGCCGTGCGAAAGCGTGCCTCCTTGGCAGGCGGGCTGCTGAGTAATAGGAACTGGTGGGATGTGTGCATGAACTTCAGTTGCTATTGGACAGAGAGAGAGACGGAGGGAAGGAGAGAGAGAATAGAGAATCATGTACTGGAGAACACACGGCAACAGTTACGAGGAAGAGCAGACACCAGAGATCTGTGTTATTCATACCCTACTCAGAGGCAGCTTGACGATATGGGATCGGTTACTGGATATGATCCTAGAGAGGGAGAGAGAGAGAGAAAGAGGGAGGAGAAGAGAGAGGACGGGATATGGTGGGGAGAAGAAAAACAGGTTTGTGAAAGAGGCAGAACAGGGTTGGAGGTTTAGATTGCAGGAGGTGTAAACAGAAACCTTCTACCTACCACTGCAGTAGAGGGTGAGCCAGAGGGTCCAGTTTGTCCATCTGTTTCTTAATCTCCAGATATGAGCCCTGGAAAAGACAGCTTTCATTATTTCACACCCCACTATCCTTTCGTCACTAGACAACCAAATCTAAATATGACAAGGAGACGATTCAATGCAACAACACATATATAGTCTCTTTTCACAGCCCAAGTCCAGCACTGCCCTTCCTTCATCCCAGCCTCCCCCAGCCTCAGTACCTGGGTCATCTCGCGGATGGACATGACACTGTCCAGTGCTTTTTGCAATCTCTCATAGTTCTTCTTCTGTGACCAGGGAGCAAGAGGGAGCCACAGAGACAGGCGTCAGAAGGACAGGGAGAGAGAAAAACATTGGATTAATACCTACAACCCATTCAATGAGCCCAAAGTAATGTTCTAGAATGTTATCACATATACCAGACAACATGTATCGTGGTGTGTAACCACAGCAACAGTAGTAACCTTTGGGTTGAAGGCCAGAGTCTTGGGGTCGTTGGGGTCGACCACAGATGGGTAGGGTTCAAAGATGATGCTTTTACGAGGAGACTCCAGAGCAGCCCGACACATAGCCACCAGCAGATCCACCACCTAGGGATCAACATGAAAGCCGATCAGTTATCACCAGATAGACAGGGACAGACAGACAAGACAGGGGGATAGAGAAAGTGTGTGTGTTGTTAGTCAGGCAGTCACCTCTGCTCCAGTGGCCACCTCCTCTGCTGCTCCTGACATCACACCCAGAGTGTAGAAGGAGAACACACACAGCTCTCTAGTGCACACAGCCGGCTGCGCACTCACACACACACACACACACACACACACACAGGGCAAGTGGTACACACACGCACACAAACAAACATCAATCTGAGTGAAACAAAGAAACTTGCTCATAACTGAATTGAAAAGTTTACATTTTAACATTCACTTCACACTGTATGTCATTTTTTATGTGGTCTACCTTCAACATGGATCCGTTCTGAAAGACGTGCTGCTCGTCACAGACCACACAGTACTCATTGAGAGTGGGGATCCTCTGCTCCGAGTATTTCATTATCTGTCAGGAGACAAAACATGGTGTTCCTGCCAATCACCCCCTCCTCTCTTCCAGCCCCATATATCACTCTCCTATCATGACATCATCAGCTGACTTGGCCTCTTATCAACGCTTTAGTCTGTCACTTTACCCAGGGTTGAAACAAACCCATTATACACACGCATATTAAATACGTTGAATCTAAAATCATTTGATAGATAAAACATTTCCTCATTTCAACTTTCATGAATCAATTAAACAGAGGCGGAGATCTTCTTTAAGCACATACTATGTCCTCTAACTCCTGTAAGTGTAATTTGACCCTTGATAGTCCTATCAGTGTTTGCGCTTTGGAGTTGTTTTGGAAGGACGTTCAGAGTGAACTAAAAGCCTATTAGGGCCCTAGCTTTGTCCTTGAGGTCTTATCTACCTGTACTAAGAAGCCATACTCCAAGGTAGGGATGTTCTTGCAGTGGCCGCCCGCCTGGGATGAGAAAAACAATTCAATCAGCTGCCTCGTGGTAATCTGCGCTGGGGCCCTGGCCGCCGGGACAGCCACAGTCTGATGGGTACAGTGAAGACAAAGCATTATGGGACAGTGAAGTAGTGAAGGGTACAGTGAAGACAAAGCATTACGCCAGCCATGTCAGGTATGGGTAGGGAGAGGCTCAGGAAGGAAGGTAGGTACAGTACTGTAGGTGTGTTGGTTGGGGGAGGGTACAGTCAAAGTTCTCAGGTAGTTCAAAGCGAGAAAACAATTAGATAGTATGGATAATAGAATGGGGAAATAGTTGCTTGTTACGAGTATTGCTCTGAATTCATGCACTTTCTGATATGGATGATGTATTGTGTTTGACTGTTCTAGCTAGCTGTACGGTCACAGTGACTTTTTATCCAATAGAATACCCATCAAAACACACAAATGTGCAATTTCATTAGGTGCAATAATTGGGCTCTGTGCAATACACTGCGTGCACAATTATTAGGCAAGTGAGTATTCTGATCTTATCATTATTTCTAGGCACATTTTCCAACTCCGAACCATATAAACTTGAATGCTTATTGGATGTAATCATTTTCAGGTGATATGTGTCTGTGTAATGAGGGAGAGTGTGGTAAAAGTCAATAACACCTTATATCAAGGTGTGCATGATTATTAAGCAGCTTCATTACCTCAGATAAAATGGGCCAAAAAAGAGATTTAACTGACACTGAAAAGTAAAAAATTGTAAAATGCCTTTCAGACGGATGCAACACTCTTGAAATAGCTAAACTATTGATGCGTTACCATCGGACAATCAAACGTTTTGTTGCGAATAGTCAACTGGGGCGCAAAAAACACATGGAGAAGAAAAGGCGCAAATTAACTGCAAAAGACTTAAGAAGAATTAAACATCAATCTGCCAGGAACCCATTATCCTCCAATGCCACCATATTCCAGAACTGCAACCTACCAGAAGTACAAGGTGTCAAGTGCTCAGAGACATGGCCATGGTCAAGAAGGCTGAAACGTGACCACCACTGAATAGGATTCACAAGTTGAAGCGTCAAGATTGGGCAAAGAAATACCTGAAGACAGATTTCTCTAAGGTTTTATGGACAGATGAAATGAGAGTGACTCTTGATGGACCAGATGGATGGGCCCGTGGCTAGATCAGTAATGGACACAGGGCACCACTTTGAGTCAGGCGCCAGCAAGGTGGTGGGGTACTGGTATGGGCTGCTATCATTAAGGATGAGGTAGTTGGACCTTTTTGGGTTGAAGATGGACTGAAACTCAACCCCCAAACCTACTGCCAGTTTCTGGAACATTATTTCTTCAAGCAGTGGTACAGGAAGAAGTCCTCAGCATTCAGGAAGGCCATGATCTTTATGCAGGACAATGCTCCATCACATGCATCCAAGTACTCCACTGCTTGGCTAGCCAGCAAGGGCCTCAAAGATGCCCGAATAATGACCTGGCCCCCTTCCTCACCTGACTTAAATCCTATTGAGAACTTGTGGGCCCTTCTCAAACGTGAGATTTACAGTGAGGGAAGACAATACACCTCTTTGAACAGCATTTGGGAGTCTGTGGTTGCTGCTTCAGCGAAAGTTGATCGTGAACAGATCAAGAAACTGACAGACTCCATGGATGGAACGGTGGCTATATTGGTCACTGAATATTTTTGAAAGGCCAAAAATGTTATTTAATTGTCATTTTGTGTTACTTATTCATTACACTTACTCTAAAAATTGAGAATAAACAAGTGAATTGGGAGAAACAATTTTTGTAAATTAGTTGCCTAATAATTGTGCACACTAATTGTTGCCAGTCAGGAGAGGGGTGTGTGATGATGGTGGTGAGGGGAGGTGGGTTCCGACCTGGCTGTTGGGGGGGTAGCTGAACAGCTCCCCCTTGGGGTTCTTCATGGTGCAGGAGATGGAGCGATTCATGAGCCGGGTCACCCTCAGCTCTGGAACACTCAGCTTCCCCTTCAGAACCGTGTCCTGGATCAGAGGGAAGCTGGGGGACCTGGGAACACACACACACACACACACACACACAACCCAGAGACCATTAATGCATAGACCTGGAAGTATACAGTACATACACATACAGACAGACATTCAGACACCTACGCAAGAAAAGTATAGGAACACAAAAGTTCAGAGCAACTAATTAGTGAGTATGTTTACATGCACACTAATAATTTGATATTAAGCTGATTATGGCAATACTCTGAGTTTGACATTAGTCATGTAAACACCTTACTCTGATCTTAACCGGCGTTAGGTCAAGCAAAGTAAGCATAACCCGGTTAAAATACCTCCATTTTCTAGCAATCTAGGACATGTATACACCTTCATTTGAGTTCCTGTGTAGTATTTGATCTGCGCATGTGCTCCCTCGAGTGAAGCGAGTTCCGAAAATGTCTTTAAAATAGTATACACACACAAACTTTATATGTCCAAACTCAAATAGGCTTCCCAAAAATAACATGGTCCCTGTGATAGAACGTTTATCGTTTATTTTAATTGGCAATTTTCTACATTTTTCCATCAGGAAGCCTGTCCATGTATAGAGGATTGTAAGCAAAATTGTTCTTCTTGCAAACCATGTAAACGTTTTAATCTAAATATTACATTAAATCAAGGTATTCACAATAATTGTTTTATTGAAAGGATGGTAACGTACCCATTGACTACTGAGATGACAGTGATGATGAAATCTGACCAGGATAATGAATGTGGAGCTATAATAGTAGCCGGGATAGTACTAGAAGCTGTAATAGTAGCCGGGATAGTACTAGAAGCTGTAATAGTAGCCGGGATAGTACTAGAAGCTGTAATAGTAGCTGGGAGAGTACTAGAAGCTATAATAGGAGCCGGGATAGTACTAGAAGCTGTAATAGTAGCCAGGATAGTACTTGAAGCTGTAATAGTAGCTGGGATAGTACTAGAAGCTGTAATAGTAGCTGGGATAGTACTAGAAGCTGTAATAGGAACCGGGATAGTACTAGAAGCTGTAATAGTAGCTGGGATAGTACTAGAAGCTGTAATAGTAGCCGGGATAGTACTAGAAGCTGTAATAGTAGCCGGGATAGTACTAGAAGCTATAATAGTAGCCGGGATAGTACTAGAAGCTGTAATAGTAGCCGGGATAGTACTAGAAGCTGTAATAGTAGCCGGGATAGTACTAGAAGCTATAATAGTAGCCGGGATAGTACTAGAAGCTGTAATAGTAGCTGGGATAGTACTAGAAGCTGTAATAGTAGCCGGGATAGTACTAGAAGCTGTAATAGTAGCTGGGATAGTACTAGAAGCTATGATAGTAGCCGGGATAGTACTTGAAGCTGTAATAGTAGCTGGGATAGTACTAGAAGCTGTAATAGTAGCTGGGATAGTACTAGAAGCTGTAATAGGAACCGGGATAGTACTAGAAGCTGTAATAGTAGCTGGGATAGTACTAGAAGCTGTAATAGTAGCCGGGATAGTACTAGAAGCTGTAATAGTAGCTGGGATAGTACTAGAAGCTATAATAGTAGCAGGGATAGTACTAGAAGCTGTAATAGTAGCTGGGATAGTACTAGAAGCTGTAATAGTAGCTGGGATAGTACTAGAAGCTATAATAGTAGCCGGGATAGTACTAGAAGTTATAATAGTAGCTGGGATAGTACTAGAAGCTGTAATAGTAGCTGGGATAGTATTAGAAGCTATAATAATAGCTGGGATAGTACTAGAAGCTGTAATAGTAGCCGGGATAGTACTAGAAGCTGTAATAGTAGCCGGGATAGTACTAGAAGCTGTAATAGGAGCCGGGATAGTACTAGAAGCTATAATAGGAGCCGGGATAGTACTGGAAGCTGTAATAGTAGCCGGGATAGTACTAGAAGCTTTAATAGTAGCCGGGATAGTACTAGAAGCTGTAATAGTAGCCGGGATAGTACTAGAAGCTATAATAGTAGCTGGGATAGTACTAGAAGCTATAATAGTAGCCGGGATAGTACTAGAAGCTATAATAGTAGCTGGGATAGTACTAGAAGCTGTAATAGTAGCTGGGATAGTACTAGAAGCTGTAATAGTAGCTGGGATAGTACTAGAAGCTGTAATAGTAGCTGGGATAGTACTAGAAGCTATAATAGTAGCAGGGATAGTACTAGAAGCTGTAATAGTAGCTGGGATAGTACTAGAAGCTGTAATAGTAGCTGGGATAGTACTAGAAGCTATAATAGTAGCCGGGATAGTACTAGAAGCTATAATAGTAGCTGGGATAGTACTAGAAGCTATAATAGTAGCTGGGATAGTACTAGAAGCTATAATAGTAGCCGGGATAGTACTAGAAGCTATAATAGTAGCTGGGATAGTACTAGAAGCTGTAATAGTAGCTGGGATAGTACTAGAAGCTGTATTAGTAGCCGGGATAGTACTAGAAGCTGTAATAGTAGCCGGGATAGTACTAGAAGCTGTAATAGTAGCTGGGATAGTACTAGAAGCTGTAATAGTAGCTGGGATAGTACTAGAAGCTATAATAATAGCTGGGATAGTACTAGAAGCTGTAATAGTAGCCGGGATAGTACTAGAAGCTGTAATAGTAGCCGGGATAGTACTAGAAGCTTTAATAGTAGCCGGGATAGTACTAGAAGCTGTAATAGTAGCCGGGATAGTACTAGAAGCTATAATAGTAGCTGGGATAGTACTAGAAGCTATAATAGTAGCCGGGATAGTACTAGAAGCTATAATAGTAGCTGGGATAGTACTAGAAGCTATAATAGTAGCCGGGATAGTACTAGAAGCTATAATAGTAGCCGGGATAGTACTAGAAGCTGTAATAGTAGCTGGGATAGTACTAGAAGCTATAATAGTAGCTGGGATAGTACTAGAAGCTATAATAGGAGCCGGGATAGTACTAGAAGCTGTAATAGTAGCCGGGATAGTACTAGAAGCTGTAATAGGAGCCGGGATAGTACTAGAAGCTATAATAGTAGCCGGGATAGTACTGGAAGCTGTAATAGTAGCTGGGATAGTACTAGAAGCTGTAATAGTAGCTGGGATAGTACTAGAAGCTGTAATAGGAGCCATACTTGGGGATGGGAGAGAAGATGCTGAGTCCTGCGCGGAACTTCTTGATGGTTCCCCCGGCCTTGAACCAGCTGTGTCTCTTCTCCTGCTGGGCCTTCAGGAACTCATTACTGAGATGCTTCCACTGCTGGGACGTAAACGCACTCAGGATCCTATAGGGCAGACAGCACAACCAGTCACAATCACTGAATTTGGCTGCAATTAGCAGATGTCATTGACTCTACTGGACATTTAGGTACATAATATACACTAAATGACCAAAAGTATGTGGACACCTACTCGTCGAACATCTCATTCCAAAATCATGTGCATTAATATGGAGTTGGTCACCCCTTTTCTGTTATAACAGCCTCCACTCTTGCTGGAACATTGCTGCGGGGACTTGCTTCCATTCAGCCACATTGAGAATTAGTGAGATCGGGTACTGATATTGGGTGATAATTCCGGGCTCGCAATCGGCGCTCCAATTCATCCCAAAGGTATTCTGTGGGGTTGAGGTCAGTCAAGTTCTTCCACGCCGATCTAGACAAACCATTTCTGTATTGACCTCGCTTTGGGCACGGGGGCATTGCCATGCTGAAACAGGAAAGGGCCTTCCCCAAACTGTTGCCACAAAGTTGGAAGCACAGAAATGTGGATGCTGTAGCGTTAAGATTTCCCTTCACTGGAACTAAGGGACCTATCCCGAACCCTGAAAAACAGCACCAGACCATTATTCCTCCTCCTTCAAACTTTACAGTTGGCACTGTGCATTCGGGTAGGTAGCGTTCTCCTGGCATCTGCCAAATCCAGATTCGTCCGTCAGACTGCCAGATGGTGAAGCGTGATTCATCAATCCAGAGAACGCATTTCCACTGCTCCAGAGTCCAATGGTGGCGAGCTTTACACCACTCCAGTCGACAATTGGCATTGTGCATGGTGATCTTAGACTTGTTTGCGTCTGCTTGGCCATGGAAACCCATTTCATGAATCTCCCGACGAACAGTTATTGTGCTGACATTGCTTCCAGAGGCAGTTTGAAACTCACATATTGAGTGTTGCAAACGAGGACAGACTATTTTTACACGCTACACGCTTCAGCACTCGGCAGTCCCGTTCTGTGGCCTACCACTTCGCGGCTGAGCCACTGTTGCTCATAGACATTTCCACTGCACAATAACAGCACTTACAGTTGACCGGGGCAGCTCTCTAGGGCAGACAATTGAATGTCACTGAGCACTTCAGTAAGGCCATTCTACTGCCAATGTTTGTCTATGGAGATTGCATGGCTGTGTGCTCGATTTTATACACCTGTCAGCAATGGGTGTGGCTGAAGGGGCATCCACATACTTTTGCATAGATAGTAGAAGTTGTGTAGGTGTCATTGAAAATTGTGGAAATCTTGTAAAATTAGCGTAGGACCCATGGATAGCCTCTCTGAACCAGAATGTGAGGAATCGTGCTGAGTGGCATGTGACTCGAGTAGGACTCACTTCTTGAGCTGCAGGCCCAGGCTGAAGCCCTCTTTATTGGAGGGCTGGAACACCTCCACTGACGGTTCTGAGAATAGATGACTCATTATTATGCAACACATAGGAGTGAAGAACTCAGCTCTGATTACACATACACAGGCACACAAACACAGGCTGGCAAACGCATGCACACACACACGCACAGCCACTGGGGCTCTGCTCACCCGGTCCATCTAGGTACTGCGAGAGAGAGAAGCGCAGTCTCAGAATGATGGGCTCTGTTCGGATGACCTTCCAGGCTGTTGCCACCTCCTCCTGGAACAAACACACACACATATGATATACACATACACTGTCTACTATGATGAATTGTAATACTGGAATGCCCATAGAAAATAAAATGAAAACTCACATCCAAAAAACTGATATTAATCTGAAGGTCAATGTCCACATCATCAATGGTTCCATACTCTCTGAAAGAGGAAGAATAGCAAATATACAGATTTAATAATCACATAAACTGATCAGCTTTTCCATACTAAGAAACTTGACATCTCAGTGAATCTGATGTTGTCTGGAGCAAAGTATTTACTGATCATGATAATAACAGTCAGTGGTCTTGGTTTCCAGACTTGGCTGTGGCGACTGTGTGTGTACTGTAGTACCTGACAGAGACAGCACTGTCGGTATAGATGTCCTTCACTGCCTCGATGTCTGCATCCAGTTGGGGGTGTCGGTACAGGTCAGCAGCACAGCTCCCCTGGAGGTCAGACCACTGAGTTATCCATGGGGATGCTGCTGTAGCCTCCATTTACACTAATATGAGCTAGCTCTGATACTCATGTATGAAATGACTGTAGTATTAGACAAGGTACAGGGCCAGTCTCCTGTTCTGCTGTCACACAGGACTGTATCTGTGTGTCTCTCTATCTCTAGTTTCGATCTTCTATCTGTCTCGTTCTCACACACATATATCAGTGCCTACAAACAGGCTCTCATCTCTTGGTTGATGGTCTGAATCCAATGGAGAATAGGCTTTTAAAACCGGACTGAATTTACAGTACTTTCAACTCGAGCCTTTAGAGATAACTTTTTGTAAAAAGCTGATTGAAAGATTAACATATTGTGTATGTCACATAGGATTTAATGTAATAAGATAACAGTTTCTGAGGACCCCTACGGGGAGTTCTGCAGACCCCAAGTGATGATTCTGATTGTATTGGACCAAAGAGCCTAGCGGGCAAAACTGGTTGAAATGATGTCATTATGACATTTTGGTCGGTTTGCCCTCTGGGAGGGATAGGAGGCCTGGGAGGATGACATGACGGCCTGGGTACCTGGATCCCATAGAGGAACTGCTCCGACTCATTCTCCCCATCTGATTCCTCATCAGTCCAGGACTGGCCTTTGATGTCCTGCAGGCATACAGACACAAAGATGTGAAACGCCATTTTAGTTATTATCGCTCCATCTCCCATCCTTTCTCTCTCTCTGTCCATTTAGCTGCCAGTTCTTCAAAGACTTCAAAATAAAGCTTTTTATATCACGTCAAAGGGATGGACGGAGATCCATTTGGATAAACAAAGTACAACTAGACATGAAATAAGCCACAGATATTCAATACATTATTTGCAAAACATGTACGACGATTCACTATTATGTTTTCGTTTGGCTTAGTAGCTATCGACAGCAAGGCATCACGCCTTATATATCTATTAAATATCTACATACATCAGCCATTCTGACTGTATCTATTATGATAACTGCAGTCTGATGATAAACAGAGACTACAGTACTATGTCTATGATATTACCATTGGATATGGTGTTATAAGAGTTGTCTCACCATTGGGTCTGTTGTTCATAGGGGTTTCTCAGACAGGGTTAGGCTTCTCCCATCCATAACAGCTGAGCTCCATGTAGGAGGAGGGACTGAGGTTGAAGTCTGGCCTGGTCACTCTGACTTCCTCTCAAACTGTGGTACCTAATCATTTGGCATGAGACAGGAGGAAATAAGAACAAGAAGCTTACAGTAATGTCTCTTATTTCAGCATTTTTACGAAGCATCTACCTTTAATAAACACAGCTTACTAAACAATGATGCAATGACGTTTTCCGCATTGCCACTTCCTAATGGTGGCCTCCTTTTCCCTTTTTCTTTCAATCATCTGCACTCCACTTTGCCATGTATCCTAGCAACAGCCACTTCTGCCGTCTGTCACCCTCCCATTAATCACAGTGAAGACGGAGAGTGTGTGGGAGAGAGAGGCTTTATGTGTTGTGCTTTGTGCACAATTTTATGTTTAGGTAATCTGAATATTCAACAGAATCTTCATCTAACCTTTTTAATCTGTGTAAAAAAGGTAAGGAAAGGGTCGTCCATTTGATGAAATCACTTCATTGTATTACCTGCACTGTCAAGTTCAGGAATTGTCTTTGTTAGGAACAATCACTGAAATTGTGCAAAAGATTTACCTGGCTGAATTAGGAGTTAAAGCCAGGGATGGATATATTTCTCTCAGGGCATTTTTGACATTTGCTCAGCATCCTAAAATTGTGATATTTCAACAGAGCAATCATCATCAGTCATTAAGCTCTCAGACCTCACAATGACCTCAGAGGATGAGATCACTGTGCTAGATGGTACCAGGTGTGTACTTTTACAAACTGAATCTATGATATATCCCTAACAGCTCCCAACAAACACATAATAGCGTGACAGATTATACCGTACTTCCCTCCACATATTTCAGGTGCCATATCTTTACATTCAGATGTAAACACATCAGACATTGTGTCCCCTAAGCTAAACACAACATGCACTGAGGGCAATACATAACGGTAATGGACTCCTGTCCACTGTACGATGCTCATAGTTGAATACAGGTTGTTGGCACAGAACCCGCTAATAAACTCACAACACAAACACAGCCTGTGGCTGTTAGAGTCAACAACAGAACCAATGATGAGTCAATAAAAATGAAGAAACACTATGTCTCTCTCTGTCTCTCTCCCTTCTTCTTCTGCGCTTACACAGTTCAGCGACCTCATCACTCCCCAAAACTGAGCCATTTTGTTTCACCAGAAACTGCCGCTAGCGAGACCACGTTCCATTTCAACTATAGTGTATTTATCATGCGTCCTATTGCTATTAAGGGTTTTCCATATTTCCTGGATGTTCAGCAATCCTCTTTTGGAAAGCCCCCCCCCAAACCCACTCACCATTATAACCCCCCCCTTCCTCCTCCCGTCCTCTCCCGCCTGCATTGCCAAGTCCCGACCCCCCTCTCGCCTCTCTCTGTCATATCACATACAGATAGAGATGCAAACTGACCCCCTCCCCTCATCCCCTCAATGAGAATCAAACACACGCAGAGGCATGCAGCTTTCCCCCTCCCCCACCTCTCCTCCGGCTGACACGCTTACCTATGCAGGAGCTGGAGATGGAGGATGGAGATGGAGGATGCTGTCCTTGGTCCTGATCCTTTCCCTCTTAAAGGGAACACCTGCTTTTATATCCTTGCTATGTCCCCCCTGAATGAAAAATTTTAATAAAATTATTTAAAAAACAGCAGTGAGAATTGTAAATGCCAAAATGGCTGCCTCCCTCTCGCTCCCTGTCAGTATCAGCCTCTCTGCTTCCCGGTGGCTGCTCTATGTCTGTGTTTATCTATTGCAGATCTCTGCTCATACTGCCGTCTTATTTTTTGCCTGACAACACTGAGGGGCCTGAGCATGCTCAGTTGGACATAGCAGCTGGTCATGTGACTTGCAGCTGACTGTGTTTCTGCTAAGGGGGAGAAGGGCGAGAGAAAAATGGAGGAACATGGCAGTCCTGTTAGTGCTGTGATGACTGTGTGTTTCTGAGTCTGTTTCTGAGTCTGTGTCTCTACCAGAGCAATCACTTTTTGAGAAAGAAGTGCATGTCTGTTGTCTGATACTATTTTAGGACCGTTCTGTCTGTTATGCTCACAAATCGCCTTTTCTAAAAGATTAAATGAAAAAAATATATACAGTGAATCCTCAGGAACAAAACCACCAAACACATTACATTCTAATTAACTCATGAAATGTAGAAGCAATGGAACAGTATTTTATGTATTGCAGTGTGTATAGCAATTATAGAGCAGCATATTGTTTAGGAAATCGTACAGTGGCTGAGTCAGCATCTGAGACAATGGCAATTAGCCTCTGTGCAACGGTCTTAATCAGTGTTTAGCCTGGTTAGCTCCCTGCATCGTGGTAAGTACTGACCAATATAATGGACAGATTAGGCTCTGCTGTGTGTCCACTCTTAGTAAGGAGTGCTGTCTCACTCTTTGCTGATGTGTTATGGCAGGAAATCCGAGGTGCAGTGACCCTTGTAAAGATTTTCTGCCTGAAGACAAATATAGGACATACAGTGCATTCGGAAAGTATTCAGGCCCCTTGACTTTTTCCACATTTTGTTACATTACAGCCTTATTCTAAAATGGATTAAAAAAGAATAATCTCACTAATCTACACACAACACCCCATAATGACAACGCAAAAACAGGTTTCAGAAATGTTTGCAAGTTTAAGTATTCAACATAATTATTCAGACCCTTTAATTATTTATTTATTTTTATTTAACTAGGTAAGGCACTCAGTTACTCAGTACTTTGTTGAAGAAACTTTGGCAGCGATTACAGCATCGAGTCTTCTTGGGTATGACGCTATAAGCTTGGCACACCTGTATTTGGGGAGTTTCTGCCATTTTTCTCTGCAGATCCTTTCAAGCTCTGTCAGGTTGGATGGAGAGCGTTGCTGTACAGCTATTTTCAGGTCTCTCCAGAGATGTTCTGGCTGGGCCACTACAAGACATTCAGAGACTTGTTCCGAAGCCACTCCTCCGTTGTCTTGGCTGTGTGTCGTAGTGTCGTTGTCCTACTGGAAGGTGAACCTTCGTCCCAGTCTGAGGTACTGAGCGCGTTTTCATCAAGGATCTCTCTGTACTTTGCTCTGTTCATCTTTCCCTCGATCCTGACTAGTCTCCCAGTCCCTGCTGCTGAAAAACATCTCCACAGCATGATGTTGCCACCACCATGTTGCCAACACCGTCCTCCAGACGTGATGCTTGGCATTCAGGTCAAAGAGTTCAATCTTGGTTTCATCAGACCAGAGAATCTTGTTTCCCATGGTCTGAGATTCCTTTAGGTGCCTTTTGACAAACTCCATGTGGGCTGTAATGTACCTTTTACTGAGGAGTCAGTGGCTTCCGTCTGGCCACTCTACCATAAAGGCCTGATTGGTGGAGTGCTGCAGAGATGGTTGTCCTTCTGGAAGATTCTCCCATCTCCACAGAGGAACTCTGGTGCTCTGTCAGAGTTTTTGGCCACCTCCCTGACCAAGGCCCTTCTCCTCCAATTGCTCAGTTTGGCCGGGAACCCAGCTCTAGGAAGAGTCTCGGTGGTTCCGAGATTTAAGAATGATTGAGGCCGCTGTGTTCTTGGGGAACTTCAATGCTGCAGACAATTTTGGGCACCCTTCCCCAGATCTGTACCTCGACACAATCCTGTCTCGGCGCTCTATGGACAATTTCTTCGACCTCATGACTTGGTTTTTGCTCTGACATGCACTGTCAACTGTGGGACCTTATATAGACATGTGTGTGCCTTTCAAAATCATGTCCAATCAATTGAATTTTCCACAGGTGGACTCGAATCAAGTTGTAGAAACATCTCATTGATAATCAATGGAAACAAGATGCACCGGAGCTCAATTTCGAATCTCATAGCAAAGAGCCTGAATACTTATGTAAATAAGGTATTGCTGTTTTTTTATTTTTAATACATTTGCAAACATTTCTAAAAACCTGTTTTCGCTTTGTCATCATGGGATATTGTGTGTAGTTTGATGAGGGCATGTTTTATTTAATCCAAGGCAGTAACGTAACAAAATATGGAAAGAGGGAAGGGGTCTGAATACTTTACGAATGCACTGTACTTCAAAAGCCTATGGTGGGGGAGCATGCCATAGTCATTTAATCTACTAAATTCTACTGCACAGTGCATGACCCTTTCAATAGACATAATTATACAGGACAAGTGTACACACCTTCTCAGAGGATGGCTCTAGCTCCATGCATACAGGGGAGACTTGCCATAGACATAGAATAGATAGTTCTGCAGTGAATACTGCTGTTCTAGGTATTTTTTTAAAATATAATCACTTCATTGAAAAATTATAAAACTTGAAGATTTTACATTATATGAAAATAAACTATCATCATAGTCAGACAACATATCATCTCACAAATCAAAATATGAATATATCATCACAGCTCTCATCTAATATCTATACATCTATA
Source organism: Salvelinus namaycush (assembly GCF_016432855.1). Taxonomy (NCBI): domain Eukaryota; kingdom Metazoa; phylum Chordata; class Actinopteri; order Salmoniformes; family Salmonidae; genus Salvelinus; species Salvelinus namaycush. The sequence continues at coordinate 20,605,109 of NC_052336.1, read as the reverse complement.
GGATTTGACTGAGGATTTCACCAGGGTGAGGGTTATCTCACTGTACCTCATGGCTGTGGTGTGTGAGACGATAATGCCCTGTGACAGGTGGGGGCTTTGCCAGTGTGGCCAGGTGATTGGGTTGGAGGGAATGTCCCTCACCTGGGCAGGTGTCCATTGGTCTGAGGGAGCAGAGCAGAGTGCAGGACACAGCCAGAGTCTGGCCGGGGCCAGGGAGAAGCCAACATGGGCAGTGGCAGCAGCTGCAGCAACGTTACCGTTGAGATCAGGTGAGGACTACTGTAGGAGGGGACAGAGAGGGAGGGGTTACATTCCAGGACTGAATGGTGTACATGATGACATGTAGACAATCCCTACAGTTAGAACACTTCAACAGTGACAACAGGTAGGAATTTTCCTCTAACTTGGCTTGATAAGGGTTAGGCAGGACATGTAGTCTCATTCCCATCTGTGATAAGAGGTTGAGTTGAGTAGGAGTTCAACCATTCAGATTGAGTGAAAGGGTTTTTGTTTATATAACTACCTTACCAAAAATATATTGCATGATATAAAAGTAAGAGAAAATGTTAGAGGGAAACTATCAAAGGTTTGTGCTGGGGGAAGGAATATTCATCTGTAGTTTAGCCACAGCAAGCTAAGCCTCAGCTAAACTCTTCTTCATAATGAACACCAGAGGGAGCTGTTGATTATAAATGATCTCATCCTCAACTGTTATACCAAAGATACTGGCTCCTTTTATCTGTGGTTATACTGGTGCTGCTGACAGACCCCTCTGAATTCGCTGAATGAAGAAGTGAACTGATAAAGTGACATGTTGTGGAACTGCCTTGCATGATTAGTAATATCGTGATGTAACTACAATTATGTAAAATATCGTCGTCATCATCATCAGATACTATGTGTGTGGGTGAGAGGAGTGGAGACTGGAAAGGAGAGAAGTACTGATTTGTTTGAGAGTGAGATACAATAATTTTCTGACATATTTGTTACGGCTTCGAGGATGTACGTGCATCTTTTGGTGTGTCTTTCCTGGGATTTTCACATCTCCAACCACCATGATGGGCATACATTTATGCAATTATTGACTATACAGTGAGATTGAGCATAGTGTCACTGAAATACAGGTAATTGAATACAAGACCCTATGGTACCCAATCCGATGTTCAAGAAATTATACCACATCCCTGAGTCACATGTCGGCCCCATGCTTCAGAGATGCTTCTCAGGTTCCTGATTGGACATCAGCGGTATCGCATCACCGCACTTTCATTATGTTCCTTTATGTAAACTTCCCCTTGTTTACCGGGTGTTTCTTTTCTTCAAAGAATAGATCAGAAATCATACATAAATACATTCTAAATATGTATGAATTATTGAAACCATATATTTCGATTGAATTCATTATATAATTTTAATAGCGACCTACTTCTTTATCGCGGATGGATACGTGACGGATCGGACAAAAAATAGTTCCGGTTGAGTTTAGGAGATCACCTTGAGCAGCTGGGTGTAAGAGAAATACGTCAGTCTAGCAGTTGTTCATCGAAGTAAGGTGAGTCTCGTCACAAGATCTATAGCTAGCTAATGACATGATGTACGTTTGTTTTGCAGGACTTCTGTCACCAAATGGCCCTTTTATTCATTTAACGGTCTCATATTATGTGTTGCCAGCTGGTTTCTTTAGTGACATAGTCCCGGCAATGGATGTATTCCGAAAGAAAACTGTCTAGATAGTAAGAGGTAATAGTAGTGGTCACTTGGAACCATCTTAAACCGCAAACCATGTGGTGTTGTAGTCATACAAAGAATGGTGTCGTTTTGTCAGTGACTAACTCAGTATGATGCAGCTTTCTCAAGTTAACTATTCATACAGGTGAACTTACTATTTAATTACTATTTTTCTGAGTGGTGTTATTTGTCATGAACTATAACATGGTATCAGTCTAAAACATGTAACGTTATTTTAAAGCGGGGAGAATAGTAAAATACGAGTGCGTTTGTCTTGTCTCGCGTGGTGGGTGTGGTTGCCCGATGAACTTGGAATTCCATTGGCCAGTTTCTCTTCGCAATATCTTAAATTCGTGAAACTGTGACGCAGAGATGGAAACGTGCCCTGTGGCGCATTAGTGGATGCATTGTACTGCAAAAAGATGACTGCGACCATTCTCATGTTACCAACTTATTATTAAAACTACCGATTAATTAATCAGATGTGCGGTCCACCCGGCCTCATGAACAAAACTGTTATTCGCACTGTGACTTTCAGTGGTCTGGTGTCCTTTTGTTGGAATTAAGTTTACAACAAGCACCTTTACTGCAGTGGTGTGGCCTCACTGACATGTCAAACCATAGGGCCCTATAAAATCCGCGATACGGAGAACGCAGACAGAAAAAAACTATTTTTTATATGGCCCTAAATATGTCACAATGGATTGGCTTTGTTGACACTGGGAGGAGGGGGGGAGTCAGTGCAACCTTCTAGAATCCCTCCACTGCAGTGCCTGTTTATTGACTAGTCATAGAGTATAGTATTGATGTATCAGCCTCCATCAAACCCTGACCTTGGTTAGTTCTTCCATTTCTCCCAGCTCCCAAATCAAATGGTTATGTAGGCCTTCTTTTTTTCTTTTTTTCTTTGATGAAGCCTGCCTAGACTAACTTGAACAATTAGCAAATTTCATATCAGAAATGTGTGCTTAGTCAGTCTCGGAACTAATTTAGGCTTCACATTAAGGTTTAGTGCTCCTCCTAAGTCTGGTTAGGACTATTCCTGAGATGTTCAGCCATTGTTATGTAACAGATTCTTCTGGCCCAGAGCCCTGTGTAGGAGGAAATACAAGCCACCCTGGCCCTATACTCTACACAGCATCAGCCAGGTCACTTGAGGGAGCTTCTATTTTGGTGTGCTAGGGCATAGTAGCACTTCTCAGTAGGTTAGGAATCTTGTGTTATCAGTGGGGACAGGAGTGGCTGGGCTTTACTATGGTATGTCCCAACATAGTGCATCTCGTAGGGGTGTGAGAGGCCTAGGTTATAGGGCACTGAAGTATACATTATCTGGCAGTCTGCATACCCAGAGTACTGGGGTGGGAGCACGTAGGCTGCAGGCCCCACAGTAAATGTCTAAAATACTCCCACTATGGTGTCACCTTTTAGTCATTTCCTGCTGTAACTTTCCAGAGTGTCATATATCATGCAATAGCCCCCTAATGGTGCATGGGGAGAATGACTAGGCACCTCTTCCTCTGAAGTTTGTTCTCAACGAGGTGAATCTGAAGTACTCAGAATCCCCAGGTTGAAAACCCCACCTATGACTCACTATTTTGCACAGCATATTCCCAATCTCCTACTCAACTGCTATTGAGAGTTGAGTAAGAAGACATATAGCCATGGCTCCTCTGTGAACTGTCCTTAACCTGGTGCAGTGTTTTGGGGTGTAGGCCTACACTGACTGCATTTGTTTTTCTGCATAGTCCTGCTGCAGCTGGTGTCACTTCCATGCAGTCTGTCATGCATAGTGGTAGCCTTGCCTCCTGCTCTTGGCTATGTCTGGCAATATGAGACTAGCATAGTGCCTACAGGTGCTGCGTAACGCTAGGCGGCAGCGTAGCAGAACATGGATACTTTTTCCTGTGTAATGCAATGCAGCACAGAATGCAACGGTGTTACCCGACCATGATGTATGGCTACTGCCACCCCATTGCAGCATGATGCAATGCACTAATCCCAGGCTAGCATTTTGCTTTCTACACAGGCTTACCCTGTGTACATTATTAGAATACACATCCAACATTTTAGAGCCCTAGGGGTGATATGACCTAGTGCTGCCAACATTGTTTACCACAGCACACTGTCTCATGTACATCTGCAGTATCAGGGCACGCAACCTGCTCCTTGGATGCAGTAGCCTGGACTGTGTGTGCTGCAGCACATCCTCACTGAAGAGAAGAGGATTTATTCCTGAGCTGTGCGTAGGCAGGCAAGTCACTACCAGGAGTTCCTGTCTATCCGGTTAGCTCTGCTGCTTTTCCTGCTGCGCTCTGTGGGGACCGGGGGTCACAAGCTGGGCATCCTCTGGAGGTCTGTAGCAGCTACGTTCTTGTACGTCCACAGGAAGAACAGAAAGGTCTACTGGTACGTCACATAGCTGAATGACGAGACTGACTCAATCAAAGTAGCGCAGGGGGAGAGCTAGGCTTCTCGAGGTCACCAGTGTAGGATTATAGGCTACGTCAGTGTCATCATGGCTGCTCCTAGGGTGTCATCTGTAAGGCAACCTCTGGCTATGTTGCCAATGCGCAGTGGAGACATCGCGGTGTGTGTGTGAGAATTTGTGAGTGAAAGCGAGGGGACGGGGTGAGGGGGCAGTACGTAGGCATGGAGGATGTAAAAGGAAGGATATTCGGTTCCAGTGAGCAGTGCTGTTGGAAGGGTTTGGATAGGATTGATAGCCGCAGAGCAGCTCTAAAGTTAAACCTAAGTGACCCAGATGCATGTCTATTACTGGTGTGAGTCACTGGCCCCAGGTCAACCCTTACATACTTTACATCTTTGTCACAGGCATATGAATGGTGTCTCAGTAATAAAGGGTGGCTCAGATTGGCATGGCCTTGGACTGTATAGCATCTTTTGGTGATACATCAACCCAGCTGTGTGTTAGTCACAGGGTAGGGAGGGTTTCCTGAGGAAGCATAGCTGGGTCATGTCAGGACTCCATCAGAGGCTGTAGGATAGTTCCAAACTAGTCCCTGTTGATATCGTGGGAATAAAACCAAAGTGACCATATAAACAGCAATTGCATTATAAAGTGACACTGTATGCATTTTAACTGTATGCATTTTATGTAGCCTATGGCACTGATTTCAATGTGCAAATGTTGAACTTGATATCGGCAACCTCTTGAGTTTGTTGCTGGTTACCTAACCAGCCTTTGTTGGCACTTGACATAAGAGCCCATCACATGTCTCACCCCCCAATAAAAATGAAATCACTGTTAGGCTTTCTGCAGGCTGCTATAAACAGTGTGTTCCAGGGATAAGAATCTAGGCTTCATTTGAGACGAGACATTGTAGGATTTCTGTTCAGCAGCCTCCTTCTGCAGTCTACATTGTGCTCTGTCTGGGGGCTACCCCGTGCTGTGTACGCAGTTGGGAGTCTGGAGAGAGCAGGATGTGACCGTGCTCGCGTACAACACTGTGCTGCTGCCTTTGAGGCTCTGTGACGTCACTGAGCTGCTGCCTATTGGTTTTACTGCTGCTGTGTGGCAGGGCCCTGTCACGATTCATTTACACGCTGGAAGAGATGAGCTGAGTGTAGGCCTGGTTCTAGAGGGTAGCCTGCCCTAAATAGTAGTGGGGTGGGGGGTGATCGATACAGTTACATATCAGGATATTATTTTTGCCAATGTATCGTTTTACAATATCACTATTTTTGTGCTAGTTGGCTGTACCTGTACTGAAACTCCAGTATTTTTCCTTCATAGCCTGTTCTCCATCTTTTTAAATAGGGAGTCAATTTGTTTTCAGAGCTTTTTTCCCATGACTGAGTACTTGTTTTCTTATGGCTCTCTCGTCCCTCTGCAGCAGGCATATGGTGATCAATATGTTTGGACCATCGAATCGCAAGAAAATCACAGTATCGACTCGCAATACATATAGAATCGTGATACAATATGTATCGGCACCTAAGTATGGTGATAATATCCTAAGGTCCCAGGAAATTCCCAGCCCTGCTGAAATGGCCTACTGGCAGAAAGGAGAATCTGTAGCCAAATGAATGAGAACAAGGAGGTTTTGGGGTGCAGAATACATTGGCGAATGCAAATGTTAGGCTAACAAATTTAGCCTCGGCTAGATTAGTAATTCTGAGGGGAAATATGTGATAAGATTGTGTTTTGCAGTAAGCAGGACTACTGAGGAAGATAACATGCTCTCTCTGTCCCTATGCATTCTGCAGATTCCAATATATTTTTTTAAAGTAGGGTCTTAAAGGTCCGCCAGACTAGTGCAACTGGCATCTGTTCACCACAAGGTAGACTAACAGATGTAGCCTATTAGAAAGCTTAGTATTTCCTAGAAGCTCCACCTTGAAGCAATCAGTGAGCGTGTTCTCTGTTCATGTGAGTGTTACTCTATAATTTAGACTGGGTGAAAGTCAACTCTACACTGGTTAGTGTTTAGGCTAGTCCAGTTTGGTAACCCTGTCTTGTGTCCAGGGCAGCCCTCCAGGGATCCCCCTTGTCATGCATACCTTCTGGCTGTGGTATGTTCGCTATCTATTGCCACATTCCTGGGTTACAACATAACCATGGCAACAGAGCCCCTGTCACAGCTTACAGAGTTGCCTCAGACTCCACACTCTCTCAAAGTAGCAATGCTCCACCTTACACAAACAGAACTACCTCATTGACTGTTTTTTAGCTTGCCCTAAAGCCATGGAGAATTTGGCCTGACCTACAGTACCTGTACAAAGAGCCTGTTTTGTTATACTGTCAAGATGGACACTAGAAAAGGGAAGTGTTTTGACTCTTGAGCAAGAGAACTTTGTGGTGCTATGAAGTAACCTATTGGGTTTGATGCAGTCCTTCTCAATGTCCCCTTGTTTTTCAACAGCTCTGTATTGAACCATGTTGAAAGTGATCTGTCCCAGGTTGGAGGAAGTAATGAAAACACTGTGCCAGTCAGGGCTGCGGTTGCCATGGGTGACTCGGGAGAACACAACGTGCAAACAGCTCAATGTGCTTCTCAGTGAAAGAATGCTGTGGAATGTTACTGTAGCCCAGGCTATATTATAGATCAATCGTATTTAGGCCCATGTCTTTATTGTCTATGGTGCAGCCTGAGAACCAGCAGGGAAGGGTTTCAATCACACTTGCTGTTTTTTCAGATGTAGTCTTTTGAACGGGTTCCTCATTCCACAAACAAACTGTTATTTGCACAGATGTCAGTTGATTCAAAGCCACATACTGTGCCTCCAATAAGCTGTTGTGTGCTAATTCCTGAGGCTATACAGTGTTGTAGACTGGTGGATCTAAAGTTGATGGTTTCATGAACCAGTGTGGTCCTCTGTGTTTAATGTGGCAGTCCAGTCCATGACCTGATAGTGCCTGAGATTGGTGACACTGAATTGAGTGAACCATTAGCACCTTACTGTCTTAGTAGTATGCCCTTCATGTTACCTCATCTCTCTCCTCCAGGACTTCTTCAAAATCTGCCATCATGCCCGGTTCAAAGTCTCAAGATATGGGCTCTGCCTTCGTCCAGACGCAGCAGCTCGGCGCTGCCATGGCCGACACCTTCCTGGAGCACATGTGCCTGCTGGACATTGACTCTGAGCCCACCACCGCCCGCAACACTGGCATCATCTGCACTATTGGTCAGTGGCTACACGCTAGGGTGGTATCCAGATTGTCTTACCTTCATACTGACCTTGTGCATTCTGGGATATTCGTTAATACCGGCACTGAACACAAGGGCTGCTATTTTCAAACCCCACTGTGCCTCTGTAATTCGAAGGTTAGCAATGCTAACAGGTATATGTAAAATCCCATAGAAAATGCTAACGAATGCATTGCCAAATGTCTGACCTAAACTATTTGGAGGACAGACAGCCATCTAGCTGAAGATGGGATAACTAGCTACTAAATTAGTAAACCAAATGCACAACTGCATAGCTTTTAGCACATTAACTTAATAGTTAGAAGATATCTAGATGGGAAACATTTAGTTGTGAATTCCATACTGTAACTACATCACCTGGCGCGTGCTGCACAACCGTGAGTGACTCAAGGCTACGGTCTTGTTGTGTGCTTGTAAACACCACGTGTCTGGGGACTTCTGCTGAGTTTCATAATGCAAAAATTATTTAACAGGTGAAATTCTTCATCACAAATTGACTGAATGTATTTACTTAAAGTAGCAACAAATATTTAAATAGTTTCAACAGTATTGAAAAACCATCCCGTGGCTATTTCCAAATACCCCGGTATATGGTACATCGCCACACACAATGGATGCTAGCTTTCAAATGTCTGTAGGCCTATACTATTTTTACATCAAAGACCCTCTACTATAGGATGATGCTGTGAAATACCTACGGTATGACATCACACTAGTGTGGTGTGTATGTACACTGATGTTTAAACCCGACCTCTAACCCTTATCTGTCATAACAGGGCCAGCCTCCCGCAGTGTGGACATGCTGAAGGAGATGATCAAGTCTGGGATGAACATCGCTCGCATGAACTTCTCCCATGGATCTCACGAGGTGGGTTCCCTAGCATGTCCAGACACCTAGACTGCTGCAGTGGAGGATGATCACAGACTGGATCCAGACCTAAACCGTATATATCTGAATAGTAGTGAGGGGGGGAAGTCAGTAGTTAAATATCAGGATATTATTTTCACGATGTATGTTTGACTATCTCTATTTTTGCACTAGTTGGCTGAAACTGCACCAAAATGTCAGTATTTTTAATTCATAGCTTTTTAAATGGGGAGCAAATTTCTTTTCAGCACTTATTTCCATGACTGATCAAAACAGGTTTCTCATTGCGCGCCCACTTGTCCCTCTGCAGCAGCCATGGTGAGCAATATGTTTGAAACATTGAATTGCAATAAAATCCCAGTAATGAATCGTGATACATATCGCATCGGCACCAAATTATTGTGATCATATCGCGATACCCTGGCAATTCCCAGCCCAACTGAATAGCACAAACCCACACAGGCTGTTTTGATGAGCTTTATGTCAAGTTTAGCTGCACCAAGGTAATTTAAGTAAGAACAATAAATCAATACATAAGTACATGGGGGGGACATGGTGTGTGTGATAGATATATCTATCTCACACACACATGACAATTGGGCTAGGGGGTATAATATCACATTACACAAGGACCTTAAGGGACATACATACACTTATAATTCTAACAGCTTTTTTGTTGGTATTTAATTGTCTTTAAAAAAATTGTCCAAAAGAATAATGAAATGAATTACTATTAATTCCATGCAATACGTCTCCATAATAGTGTAAAATCTTCATGTGTTCAATTATAAATCTATTGATATCTTACCACAGATTCCTTACATGGAGACAATGCCAAGAAAGATGAAACACTGTTTTGGGTGGTTAATTCAAATTGTACCTTTTTTCTAATGGTGTTTTTCTACAACTTCTTCATATTGTGGTTGGCAGGATAATATTTAGAAAATAACAAAATTAAGGAAGTTCTTAAGTAGGTGTGTGTGTGGCAAGATCCAAACTTTTTTCCAACAGATATTATCAATAAAACTGTTCCAAAAAGGCATGACATAAGGTAGGTTTGTATAGCTCTGTTGTTGAATGGCCCCAAAGGGGGAAAATATACATATTTCCTACTGATGAGACAACAGGGTTAATTGAAGGTAGGCTCTGAGGGTCAGGTCTTGACACGTTCCTGAATAATAAAGCAACACCGAGGGAATGGCATCTAAAACATTGCAAAATCTTTAGGTGTTACAGGGATCTTGTATAGTGATAAGAATTCCTTATAACTAAGTAAAAAAAAAACTCTGCATTTACAAGTTGGTTCACCAATAGGATATTATTTTGGAACCAATATTCTAAAAACAAAGCAGTATTTTAATACAATATGTCCCGATTATTCCATATCTGTGTGGAGAAATTATGACGAATTTGCTGACGAAAAGCAGAGTTTCACTGGAAGTTTGTCGATTATTATAATTGCAAACCAACATGAAGTAAAGGTCACCAAAAGTAGAGAAGACATGATGCGGAATAAAGTTCCACATAGAAGGGGGTCTTAAGATCAATTGGATAAATCAATTCCTAAGTATTATTGAAGTGCAGAATTCAGACCCCTGTACTCGTGTTCATTACTTCAGTTTTTTCCTAATGTAGTGGGTACGGTTTCTCCACAGAAATTTTAAAAGCATCTGCTTAATCTATTTGCTTATTTTATCGTTAAGTTGTAAAGAGCGGCATGTGTTAGCCTAGAGATAATGAGAGAATGCCAAGAGTGTGCAGAGCTGTCATCAAGACAAAGGGTGGCTACTTTGAAGAATCTCAAATATAAAATATATTTTGATTCATTCTTTTTGTTACTACATGATTCCATGTATTATTTCATAGTTTTGTTGTCTTCACTATTATTCTACATTGTAGAAAATAGTAAAAATAAAGAAACCCTTGAGTAGGTGTCAACTTTTGAATGGTACTGTGTGTGTGTGTGTACATGAGACCTTTCTCACTTACAAGTAAGTATTAATAACTACGTAGAACAATAACAATAAGTCAGAGCAGATCTGTATGCATAAAAAATAAATACAACTTTCAGTCCTTGAGTTTGTAAACAAAATAGGCTGCCATCTGGTCATACAAGGAAAAAACCTAAAAAATGATTGAGGTACCTGAGTAGTCTGGAAAATTGTGACCCAAGGCTTGTTAGATAGTCATTACAAGGAAAATGGAATATGGATTTCCAAACTGTTGATGAAGCATCGTCCTCCGACGTAGGCAGGATTCTGCTCATTTTGTGCTTTCTTGATCGTTGGCCACAACTTGTTCCTCGTTTCTATGTCCTCCAGGCTGAGATGCTTGGCGACATGCAGACCATGGCTCTGAAGGAACGGCTTTCCAGACAGCATCCCTGTAGAATCTGGCAGTAAAGAGGATGATTTCCACTTGGTCTTGAATCGTTTTGCTGTTGCTTCTTGCCGATGCTCAATGCCGACGGTATCACCGACTTTGTTCTTCTCTGCAGGTGTAACTTCTTGGCAGATCCGGATAGCGTCGCGCATCCTCATTCTCCACCTCGGGCATGACGTAGTCTCAGGATCCATCTTCTTGTGTATTGCTGCAGATCAGTGACGTTTATGGTAGACATTGTTATTCTGTTCCACCTTTTCCACACCAACTGTAGCCACTAATTTTCACATCCTTGATTTTACCTCACACAAACTCCAGTCTTTTTCCAGCCTTCGATTACCATGGTGTTTGCACCTACCATTTTCTCAATGGTGTCAGACCTGGAGTTGATGAGTAAGGAGAGGGTAGCCAAGCTGTCAGTCCCTGTTGGGTTTTTTGGAGGGTGGAGGTTTGCACGGAGTAACCGGTTAAAGAGGGGAACTCGTCATCTTCAACAGACTTTGAAAGCGTGAGATTATCCATAGGGCAAGCATAGTTATGGCAGTTGTCTAAGAACGTTCCTCTCTTGTTTAGCAATAGAACGGCTAGCTTCTATTTGTCACGGCATCGCATGGACATGATTGGTGCGCAGCTCGCTAAAACATCTGTTCAAGCTGCCATCTTGAACGCCTCCCTGCTCCAATGTCGTCATAGTCTGTCAGACATGCTTCTTTGCAAAGTATCAGCTACCTTCAGATCTCGTTTGAATATGAGATGTTCTAGGTGCCAACCAGGGTGTGCAGTTCAAGGGTGATCCTGACCAGACAACTCCAAAGGTAAGCCCTAAACTGTGAGATGGAGCAGGCAGACAGCAGTGGAAACCTTACCTGAGGTAGCTTGTGCCACTAAATTCTTAATCTGTGCCTTCCTCTTATCACCCCACCCAGGGTGCAGGCCTGGAGCAACCGGTTGCGTCACTCCCACTCGTCACACTGTCACCTGCTTCAGTTCTCTGTTCTGTAGAGGTCACTTACCAGGCCAAAGACGCTTCCTCTGTCTTAACCTGCTACTCTCCGGCAGGGGGCCTGAGCCACTCACCTTGTCATCTTGTCTGTCTCCTGGCCCTCTACTGGCTGTGCTGTGTCATGGAGGCTTATCAAAATGTTAGGATGGGCTCTTCCACGTCTTTATTTATATTTTCATGAAATTACATTTCCTCTTGCTGAAACTAGACCTGGCTTCGTCTGACTAGCTGCTCTAAGGCATATGCTGGAATGTAGTTATCTTGGTGTAATTTGGCACTGCACTATTGGCTCCCTTTGATGCCAAGGCTGTTTGTGGTGATAACTGGGAAGGAGAGAATGGAAATGAAGGCCTGTGTGATTACCTACCAATTAAGTGCTTAGGTAAAGCTCAGGTTACATTATCTAGATGGGAAGAAGCAGCATGAGCCATCTGGGGCAGCTGTCGCCAAGGGCAATGCTAGCACTGCCACTCAAGAATATTAGTGTAGTTGTAATGTACATGTGGACAGGCAGGTTGTAGTAGCATATTTAACTATTTGTAAACAGTGTTCTCTTGAGTAAATGTCCAGGTCATACTGTCTGTGAATAAGGTTTCATGTTAACCACACTCATGTTTACAACTGAAGGGTATTGCGCTGTGGGTGCCTAATCTGAATAGGGACTAGGCATAAATCAGGGGTTGACTTTAAGCTCTCATGGGTACTTGCCCATCTGGCAAGATGGGAGCAGTTTTCACATGCCTGAAGATTATGGTTACTTGTCCAAAATGTATTTGGTTTTACACTTGCACATGCCGTAAATTGAATTGTCTTTCACTCCAACATGGGGTTATGAAATGAACTTTTTGGTGAACCAGCCATAGTGTCTGGTGAATTAAAGTTCTGCTGAATATAAACAAATATTTTAAATCACAGAACTGAAACTTGCTTTTCTCTCTTTAACTTGCTGAGAAGAGGATAAATAATCCACATCATGAATACAACTCAACTTTCTATAGTAGTCAAGTGGAAAAATAGTTATTTTTGGCAAACTATCCCTTCAATGATGAGGCTCGCGAGGGAGTTGCTTTTTCCACAAGCCTTTTTGTCATGGCAAATTTAATGACACTGTAGACCCACTTCCTAGCTAGCACACTAGGCAGCTAAGTCAAATGAATATTCTGTCTAAACTGAAACATTTGAATTGTGAGGAGATTTCCTAAATGGAGGACTGCAAGCGCCACTTGATCCGTGACTCGCGCTACTGACATGGGTGCGTCTTTCTCATTGGGAGTTGAGACATGCAGTTAACTTCTACTTGCACACAATCCCGGATCCGGGAGCACCCCCATCAGTAAAAAAGCTGACTAGCATAGCCTAGCATAGCGTCACAAGTAAATACTAGCATCTAAATATCATTAAATCACAAGTCCAAGACACCAGATGAAAGATACACATCTTGTGAATCCAGCCATCATTTCTGATTTTTAAAATGTTTTACAGGGAAGACACTATGTAAATCTATTAGCTAACCACGATAGCAAAAGACACAACTTTTTTCCCCCATTTTTTTCCTGCATAGGTAGCTATCACAATTTCGACCAAATAAAGATATAAATAGTCACTAACCAAGAAACAACTTCATCAGATGACAGTCTGATAACATATTTATTGTATAGCATATGTTTTGTTAGAAAAATGTGCATATTTCAGGTATAAATCATAGTTTACCATTGCAGCCACCATCACAACTCTCACCAAAGCAACTAGAATAACTACAGAGACCAATGTGAATTACCTAAATACTCATCATAAAACATTTATGAAAAATACACAGCGTACAGCAAATGAAAGACAAAGATCTTGTGAATCCAGCCAATATTTCAGATTTTTTAAGTGTTTTACAGCGAAAACACAATATAGCATTATATTAGCTTACTACAATAGCCAACCACACAACAGCATTGATTCAAGCCAACAATAGCGATAACGAATAAACCAGCAAAAGATATTAATTTTTTCACTAACCTTCTCAAACTTCTTCAGATGACAGTCCTATAACATCATATTACACAATACATATAGAGTTTGTTCGAAAATGTGCATATTTAGCGGCACAAATCGTGGTTATACAATGAGAATAGTAGCCAAGCTGCCAACAATATGTCGGGAGAAATCTTGGGAGAGGCACCTAATGTAATCAGTAACTAATCATAAACTTGACTAAAAAATACAGGTTGGACAGCAAATGAAAGATACATTTAGTTCTTAATGCAACCGCTGTGTTAGATTTTTAAAATTAACGTTACTACGACATACAGCGTGCGTTAAAGCGAGACCGCACCGAAATTAATGGCGGAATATGAGTTTTACATTTTTCAACAGAACAACGAATTAACATCATAAATAGTATTTACTTTTTGATGAGCTCCCATCAGAATCTTGGGCAAGTTGTCCTTTGTCCAAAATAATCGTTGCTCGGTTGTAGATTGTCGCCTTCAACTTTGGAATTAGCAGTAAACATTAGCCATGTGGCCCAGACGTGCCCAACTCACTAGAGCGCAGCACAAAGAAATATCCGAAAATCGCAATATACTGATATAAACTGATAACTCGGTTTAAAATAACAACATTATGATGTCTTTAACACCTATATCGAATAAAATCAGAGCCGGATATATCTAAGGGCTATAACGGGAGCTTTCTAGAACGCCATCCTGAGGTCTGTCTTGCGTCATGGCGAAAGAAGGAAAGACTGGACCCCACGTTCCTAGCCCATTTATATGGCCTCAGATCTGCCTAGCAACTCCATTCCAATTCTCACTATTTGCTGACATCCAGGGGAAGGCGTATGCAGTGCATCTCAACCAATAGAAGACATGCAAATTAATAAACTGAACTCAGAACAGCAGGCTGATTTCAGATTTCTCACTTGCTGACAGGAAGATTGCTCCAACTCGAGTTCTGTTTTACTCACAGATATAATTCAAACGGTTTTAGAAACTAGAGTGTTTTCTATCCAATAGTAATAATAATATGCATATTGTACGAGCAAGAATTGAGTACGAGGCAGTTTAATTTGGGAACGAAATTTTTACAAAGTGCAAACATTACCCCCTATTGAGAAAAGGTTAACAGCATTAAAAAGAGTTTAAATTCACCAGATTTGGTGGGTGTTAAGTGGTTTTCCTTTGATTTGTGAGCTTAAACTTTGTGGGGAGGTGTTTTTATTATTCTCTATATTTTTTAAACTATACAGAGGGTAGCTAGATGTTTGACCTGCTGGTAACAGTTGTCTAGACCACGTCCTTGATTTCGGTCATATTTCTCACGTTTATGCCCTGATACAGTATGTTGTCAGCTGATTTATGCTCAGTTGTGTGACTCATTACACCGAAACTAGGTTTCCACCCTCCATGAGTTTTCCCATGCCTGAGCCATCTCATGTCGTCACTGAAATGTCAATGTCTGGCTGATGCGTTGTTGCTTTAGTGTTAAAAGCCTGTTCAAAAAAAGTATTTCCTTCTCTATAATGTTTTTTAAATTCTATTCTGTTCCACAGTACCACTGTGAGACTATTAAGAATGTGCGTGAGGCCTGTGAAAGCTTTGAGGCTGGCAGCATCCACTACCGCCCCGTGGCCATTGCTCTGGACACCAAGGGACCTGAGATCAGGACTGGACTTATCAAGGGAGTGAGTAGAACAATCAACTACCATGTTCCCAGCACACATCAACTGATTGGAGGCCCTATCCAATGTTTACTACACATTTTGTTGTACCAAATATTGAGTACAGATGTGGGATCTTAATTTGAGCCAGTTTGCTACAGCAGGGAAATAATACTGCAGCAACGGGAAATTAGAACTATAGTTAATAGACATTTTTGTAGGTGTTGATCCTTAAGGCAAAATCAAGCCTGAAATTTTTATGGAATTGCAAATTTCATAAGCCGCCTTCAACCTCAAATATACAACAAGGTTTACATTTCCGGCATATTTTGGACTACTTCAAGCTTGAGATTGGTATGGTAAAGGGTTAGAAAGATTTTTCTTAACCAATTTTAAACTCCTTTTACATTGAGTGGTTGAACCCCCACAGTCGTGGTTCCTATTGAGACTCATCCATGGTCCTTTGTGTGTGTCAGAGTGGCACATCTGAGGTGGAGCTGAAGAAGGGCAACATGATCAAGTTGACCCTGGATGATGCCTATCAGGAGAACTGTGATGAAGACAATCTGTGGCTGGACTACAAGAACATCACCAGGGTGGTGGAGCAGGGCAGCAAGATCTACATTGACGACGGACTCGTGTCCCTCCAGGTCAAGGAGATCGGTGAGTTCATGTCTGGCTCCCACTTAAGAGCTGAATAGACTAGAGAATATTCCTTTGCGGATCTGTGAGCCCTAGAATCCCCTCACTTACTGAACTTTTGGGTGGTTGGAGGATGGCCCGATGGAGCTTCCTATTCTTTATAGCCTGGAGATGTTATTGGTGTCTCCTTCAATGTGTGTCCCCAGGTGAGGACTACCTGATGTGTGAGATTGAGAATGGAGGGACCCTGGGCAGTAAGAAGGGTGTGAACCTGCCTGGTGCTGC
The DNA here is from genome assembly GCF_016432855.1 of Salvelinus namaycush. Lineage (NCBI taxonomy): Eukaryota > Metazoa > Chordata > Actinopteri > Salmoniformes > Salmonidae > Salvelinus > Salvelinus namaycush. The sequence continues at coordinate 20,588,883 of NC_052336.1, read as the reverse complement.
TGTGGACCTGCCTGCCGTCTCTGACAAGGACATCTCTGACCTGACCTTCGGCGTGGAGCAAGGAGTGGACATGGTGTTCGCCTCTTTCATCCGTAAAGCAGCTGACGTGCACGCTGTCAGGAAGGTGCTGGGAGAGAAGGGCAAGAACATCAAGATCATCAGCAAGCTGGAGAACCACGAGGGAGTGCGCAGGTCCGTGTGATGGCATTAAATGCACAGAAATACAAGCCGATTTTTGATCCTTGGCTAGTAGAAATTGTGCTCGACTGGGCCAGTGCCCAAAATCGTTACATTCCGTCACTCGATTCACATTAGAATAAATGGCATGCAGTATGTCTTATCATAGTTTGTAAACATGATAGGATTGTTAAATCCGAATAGTATGTCTGAATCTGGTTTCCCGTCCCCTGTGCAGGTTTGATGAAATCATGGAAGCCAGTGATGGCATCATGGTTGCCCGTGGAGACCTGGGAATTGAGATCCCCACAGAGAAGGTGTTCTTGGCCCAGAAGATGATGATTGGCCGCTGCAACAAAGCCGGCAAGCCAATCACCTGTGCTACACAGGTCAGTGTACTTGTGACACCTTTTTTTAAATACAGGAGATATTTCTTTTTCCACAGGGATGCTACAGTTTGTTGTGATGTGAAAGGTTGTGTGTGTTATTACACTGTTGGTAGCCTGACATTGTGAGCCCCTGTCCTTCCCACAGATGTTAGAGAGCATGATAAAGAAGCCCAGGCCCACCCGCGCTGAGGGCAGTGACGTGGCCAACGCCGTGCTGGATGGAGCTGACTGCATCATGCTGAGTGGAGAGACCGCCAAGGGAGACTACCCACTGGAGGCTGTCCGCACACAGCACATGGTGAGACAGTGCCCCCTACAGTTACCATCCAGTACTGTCCTTCAGTCTGGGTGTCATCAGCCCCGGACTACCACTGGTCCTGACCTACACCGTATAGACCTATCAACAGCAGGGTCAGGGCTACTGGAAGTCATGTTGCTGAGGAAGTCGCACTCATTTCCACTTACACATTTATCATGTTTTATGTGATGTTTGTCAGTGTCAGCAAAAGCAATCTGGATTCAGCCGGTATTATATCGAGTCATAATGTTGTAATGATCCATAGAATGGTTGCTCACTAAGTTTTAATAGTACAGAGTGTAGGACATGGGTGGAGAATCTGGCTGACGCTGCCCTCATTTTCTTCTACTCAGGCCTTTAACAGCTGACTAGTTCAGCTGCTGCACTCCTCTCTGGATGTAGGCAGAAGTGACTCAGCAGTCCTTGAGCAGCTGCCTATGAGTTCACTGCAGCACCATGTCCTTCACACTCTTAAACACGTTTTTGCCTCTAAGAGTGCATTGTGAGTTAACTGAAAGCACTGTCCTACACAAGGACTGACATTAGGCTCAGATTAACTCTGCCTCTTAACAGCTTCTCTTTTACGGTCTTCAAATGTTTTCCCTCAATTTTTTTTATTGGACTTTGAAAGCTTTCTTCTTCGTTTAATTTCCTGTACTACCATCTCTTCACATGTGTAACTGTGCAAAGCATGCATGTTTTAACACCAGTTGACTATAGTCATCTGCCTATCTCGTAACCTCTAAACAGCTAAGTAGTTTGAATGAGCAGTCAGTTTGCGTGGTATGTAGTATCGGAATGTAGTTCTAACTATAGAATTACCATTACTAAAGCAGTTTAGTGTGTTATAATGCTGTGATGTGTTGCGGTGTTAGATGCCATAGCTACATGGACTGGCTGCGGTGGCCCATTGGATGTGTTTTTAACATGTATGTTTTGTTCTTGTCTCACTAAACTGCACTCTGACTAAACCTACATTTCTCTCATTTCCCTTTCCCTCTGCCTACCTCTCTCTCCCATCTCCTATTCCTTTCACCTTAACTTCCTACCCTCCATCTCGTCTCCTATCACTCTTTCCTTATGTCTGTCTGTCTGGTGTACTTCCTGTCTGTCTGCTACATCTTGCCTGTGCCAGATTGCTCGCGAGGCAGAAGCAGCCATGTTCCATCGGCAGGTGTTCGAGGACCTGCGGCGCGCCGCACCACACTCCACCGACCCGGCCGAGGCTATCGCCATCGGAGCCGTGGAGGCGTCCTTTAAGATCTTGTCCTCTGCGTTCATTGTGCTCACTAACTCTGGAAGGTAGGCAGGTGGCTGTAGCACGGCTGTTTGGAAGGGGGACTCAGGTTTGTGAGAAGCCAGAGTAGGGAGAGACAGGTACTGAATGAAAGAGCATGGCACACGTTTACAGGTCTTTACGGTCACAACAAACTGGAGACCACTGAAAATTGACTCATTATAAGAATGGTCTATATATCTGGTAGTGCCTCTGATCGACAGCCAATGTTTTAGTCGTTACATCCACTTAACTCCGTAAATGAACTGGACCAGGACTGGATAATCGCTTGCCATGCCTCTCAGGTGCGAGGCGCGCCTCGTGGTGGTGTGACTGAGAGGGAGGCGGGCGGACGGGAGGGAGGCGGGCGGACGGGAGGGAGGCGGGCGGACGGGAGGGAGGCGGGCGGACGGGAGGGAGGCGGGCGGACGGGAGGGAGGCGGGCGGACGGGAGGGAGGCGGGCGGACGGGAGGGAGGAGGGAGGGAGGCGGACGGGAGGCGGACGGGAGGGAGGGAGGGAGGCGGACGGGAGGGAGGGAGGGAGGGAGGGAGGGAGGGAAGGAGGCGGACGGACGGACGGGAGGGAGGCGGGCGGACGGACGGGAGGCGGGCTGACGGACGGGAGGGAGGCGGGCGGACGGGAGGGAGGCGGGCGGGCGGACGGACGGGAGGGAGGCGGGAGGCAGGCGGGCGGACGGGTAAGAGGGAGGGAGGCGGACGGGAGGGAGGCGGACGGGAGGGAGGCGGACGGGAGGGAGGGAGGGAGGGAGGCGGCAGGCGGACGGGAGGGAGGGAGGGAGGGAGGGAGGCGGGAGGGAGGGAGGCGGCAGGCGGACGGGAGGGAGGCGGCAGGCGGACGGGAGGGAGGGAGGCGGCAGGCGGACGGGAGGGAGGGAGGGAAGGAGACGGACGGGAGGGAGGCGGACGGACGGGAGGCGGGCGGGCTGACGGACGGGAGGCGGGCGGACGGACGGGAGGGAGGGAGGCGGACGGGAGGGAGGGAGGGGGACGGACGGGAGGGAGGCGGACGGGAGGGAGGCGGGCGGACGGGAGGACGGGAGGGAGGGAGGGAGGCGGCAGGCGGACGGGAGGAAGGGAGGCGGACGGGAGGAAGGGAGGCGGACGGGAGGGAGGGAGGGAGGGAGGCGGCAGGCGGACGGGAGGGAGGGAGGGAGGCGGTGGACGGGAGGGAGGCGGCAGGCGGACGGGAGGGAGGGAGGGAAGGAGGCGGACGGGAGGGAGGGAGGGAGGGAGGGAGGGAGGCGGGCGGGCTGACGGACGGGAGGGAGGGAGGCGGGCGGGCTGACGGACGGAAGGGAGGCGGGCGGGCTGACGGACGGGAGGGAGGCGGGCTGACGGACGGGAGGGAGGCGGGCGGGCTGACGGACGGGAGGGAGGCGGGCTGACGGACGGGAGGGAGGGAGGGAGGGAGGGAGGCGGACGGGAGGGAGGGAGGGAGGGGGGCGGACGGGAGGGAGGGAGGGAGGGGTGCGGACGGGAGGGAGGGAGGGAGGGGTGCGGACGGGAGGGAGGGAGGGAGGGGTGCGGACGGACGGGAGGGAGGGAGGGAGGGAGGCGGACGGGAGGGAGGGAGGGAGGCGGACGGGAGGGAGGGAGGGCGGACGGACGGAAGGGAGGGAGGCGGGAGGCAGGCGGGCGGGCGGGCGGGTAAGAGGGAGGCAGGTGGACGGGCGAGGAGGACGGCAGGGAAGAGAGGAGGGGAAGGTAGCGGCAGGGAGGAGAGGGACGGGCAGCGGCAGATAAGGGACTTACAGAACATGCAACTCTGACCCTTAACATCCTATTCCCCTACTTTAGATTGGTGGGGAACGGTTGCATGGTCCCAGATAGATGTCACCCTTCCGTGTGGGTGGAGTGTTCCAGGGTGGGTGGAGACAGTAATGTGAGCAGGGTGGGGGAGTGTTATGGGTTGGCGTGAACTGGGTTGTTCTAACAGAGGCCACTCTGTAGATGATAAATACAAGTAGAACACTTTTATTCATGAAGAGTCCTCAACATTATTGGGAACACCTGCATTGATAGAGCCATACAGTTTGTTGTCAGGGTAGAAGGTTCTGCAGCTGTATTGACAAAACACTGCAGTAGTTATTGAGTTGTGTTCACTCTCACATCCGCTGACCCTTTCTGACTGCTCAACCTTGACATTTTCCTAACTATTTTTAACTCTCATTGTGATGACTTTGTTTGACCGATCTAGAGTGACTGTCTTTGTAACCCCCAACAGAACCGACAGGATGAAATGTTAATTTTGACTGTGGCTTGTTTTAATGTTCACAATGAGACAAATCCTTAGACTTGTCTCCCATTGACATCAATGCATATTTATTTTACTATAGTAGGTCCTCCACTAATCAAATCATTAGTTTCCTAATATTTCAGAAATACATTTTTATAAAAAGTTTCAAATCTACCCCCTTTCTAGATTTTGTGTAGGCTTTGTTCAAGCCATATTGCCAGTATCTGAAATGGGAATGGCAGCAGGCCTTGGGTGTGTCCTTGGCTGAAGGAGTCTGAGCTGTGTTGTCTGTGTGCAGGTCAGCCCACCTGATCTCCAGGTACAGGCCCCGCGCCCCCATCATTGCTGTGACCCGTAACGGCCAGACCGCCCGCCAGGCCCACCTGTATCGTGGGATCTTCCCCGTCTTCTACAACAAGCCTGCCCACGATGTCTGGGCCGAGGACGTCGACCTCAGGGTCAACTTCGCCATGGAAATGGGTGAGAGTCTGCAGCCATTAAATCTCTCTTCATGAGCTGTAAGATCATGTGTTCTGTGTTCACCAGAAAAAGAGAAGCTCGGTCAGTCCGTCAGCTTCCAAACAGTCTAAACCAGGGGTGTCAAAGTCAAATGGACGGAGGGCCAAATAAAAAATTTAGCTACAAGCCGAGGGCCGGACTGTTCGAATGTTCATTGAAAAATTTTTAAATGACGCATATAGTCTAGTGAACCTAATTGAACCTACTGAAAACCTAACAAATATATTCCAATATGATCAGATAAATAAAGCAATATTTTCTTATGGCTCTGTCAGTAATCTTTAATTTTCAACAGACACAAAAGACAAATTTCCTTTATATAAAAATCCCCATAACATGAACATTAAATGAAAGAAACCGGTATTCAAGGCACCATCAGTAGCCTATATTTTCTATTTTAGCAAAAGTGGGCTAAATTTACTTCAAAGAAAAAAACAATAATAGCAATTTTCTATCATCCACTCAACTGAAATATTTTTAAAATATAATTGGATTGAAATACAATAAAATAAAGTGCAAAAATCTAGCCTTTTGTAGCCTTTGTTCCATGTCCATATTCTTGTTTTTGTCCGCGTGTTTCGTTTCATAATGTCGTCTCAGATTATACTCTTTCAGTACCGCCACACTTTCTCCACACAGAAGACACACAGGTTTTCCAGCTACCTCCGTGAACATATACTCCGACTCCCACCTTGTTTGAAACCCCCGGTTCTCAGTGTCCACCTTCCGTTTTGCCATTTTTGATGGGTATCTGAAAGTTAATTTTACTGTGATGCTGACGACTGCTGTGCCAATAAATATTGAAATGAAGCAGCCTACTGCTCGGTGCGTCACCGTTGCATTGTGGGAAATGTAGTATTGGTGCGTGTAAAAGATCTGCGGGCTGCCGGCTTGCTGCGGTCTGCGGGCCGGTTCTAATAATAAATCAAGATCATCCCAGGGGCCGTAAAAAACCTTCTCGCGGGCCGGATGTGGCCCGCGGGCCTTGACTCTGACATATGTGGTCTAAACCATGGGTCTCCAACCTTTTTGTAGCATGAGAGCTACGTTAAAAATACATTTTAAAAACGTCTAGGTTTCAAATAGGCACACTAATCCTCACCCCTGCAACTCTTCTGTGTCATTAGTGTACAAGAGAAAATATTGTGCTGTTTTCTGTCAATATACCTGGTAAAATAATTAAGCAATGAGGCCTGCGGAGGTGTGGTATATGGCCAATATACCACTGCTAAGGGCTGTTCTTACGCACGGCGGAGTCCCTGGACACAGCCCTTAGCCGTGGTATATTGGCCATGTATCACAAACCCTTGAGATGCCTTGCTATTATAAACTAGGGACCAATGTAATTAGAGCAGTAAATAAAAGTTCTGTCATACCCATGGTATACGGCTGTCAGCCAATCAGCATTCAGGGCTTGAACCACCTAGTTTAATGGTTAATAAACCACTCTAAGGGCGCTCCTATAAAATAGTTTTAGTTTCTTCTCCCAAATTCTGTTTTCTATTTAATTTCTTGGTTTTAGATTATTTTGTTTTTCACTGCATGCATTTGCGTAAACTCTGACAGACCCAGCTCAGAAGCCCAGCTCATGAGCTCCATTAGCACCATATTGTAATTTACAATGGAAAATGAATGTGTGTGTATGCAACAAATGTTAGTGTGTCGTGTCACACCGCATCAATTCGTTCCTTGAATCACACAGAAGTAGTTTGAAACTAAATGTATCGGAGCCCGTGAATCTAGATGTGTATCAAATTGTCTTGAAAGGGAAAGATGCACACCGATACTAACTTTCCTTGCTAGCTTAAAGTTAAAATCAATTCACTACCCTAGAACTTTGTTTGATCATATGCAAACCATAATGCAAAATATGCCTTTTTCAAAGCTGACTGTCACCAAACATTCACTGGGTTAATCATCTTTCCCTCAAGTCTCCCTCGCCAAACTATGTGCCTCATGAATGACGGTCTTAGAAACAGCTTGCACTTTATAAAAGGAGATTGCTGTTACTTTATAAATGTTGATCAGTACAATAAAGTCCCAAATGGAAGGGAAGCTGTCACCTGTAGCCCCAGGAGACGAACTGAAATCAGCCAAAAGAAGCTCAACTCAAAGCATCCAGTGAGTAGGCCAAGGCTACATCTTGATTTACAGTTTATCAATAGATTTACTATTCACATAAATGATTACCTTGATGTAGTTGGATTGTTTTTACCAAAGTCAAATTGATTGTATAATTGATGCATACATGGCTGTCTCAGAAGAAAATGACATTTTTAAACATTCCAAATGTAATATTGAACTCAATCTGCCCAAAGATTTATCAGATCAGTGTTGTAGCCTAGTTTCTGTCTCCAAGTGCCATTCTTTGACTCTAGATAATTTCTTGCTGTGGTATCACGATGCTGGACCTGGTATCACGATGCTGGACCTGGTATCACGATGCTGGACCTGGTATCACGATGCTGGACCTGGTATGGTGTTGACAACTGTGCTCTTTGTTTTCCAGGAAAGGAGCGAGGGTTCTTCAAGGAGGGAGATGTGGTGATCGTCCTGACCGGATGGCGCCCAGGCTCAGGCTACACTAACACCATGCGTGTGGTCGTGGTTCCTTGAATTATGACTACCCTCCTTTCCCCTTCTCACCCCTCCACTGTCTTTCCCTTGTCCCTCTGCTCACCACCCCCTGTCCCAACACCAGGGCTGACATCCCACAACAGTTTAGACTCACTGAAACAAACACCTGGTGGTGACTTAACCAATAGGAAATCTCCCCACTACAATCCACTCCTCTCCAGGGTTCCCCTCATGTAGGTGTGTTCTGTTCTCCAATCTCCAGGGTATCTGTATGCGCCAACCAGAAATGGCTGTATTTATTCACACACAAAAAAACATGTATGACTCTTACATTCAAACCAGACTGAAAGGCTAGGTTGCAGAGCTATTGATCTGTGCATCCTGGGCTCTTCTGTTTTGAGAGGGAGGTGGGGCACACCTTAAGAGAGCCTGCTGTACTGTAACTTGTAAATAAAACACACACTCCCATTCCTATAACGCGAACAAAATGGCGGCGATCCGAAGCGAACAGCTTTTCTTTATGACCCTGTCAGTTAAACTCTTCTCCCATACATAGCTCCTTGTAGTGCTGTCTATTTACATTGTGCACTGTATACTTGCTTTCTTTACACTCACAATCTACTGTAGACAATGTTACATTCTGTGTTATACTTTTGTGAAAGGTGAATTTAGATTCTGGGCATCCAATACTATGTATATTTTGTCTAACATAGAGAAATCCTATAATGTATTGGGTGTCCATGTTAGTTTGACTACAGTTTTTGTTTTGTGTGTTGAAGTATTCTTAAAGCCCTCAAATGTATTTGTATTTTGGTCATATAACTAAGTTGGCACTTAAGAACCACTGTATGTAAGCTGCTACATGGTTCTCTCAAATTAATGATGTATGAGTTTAGTACTTTGAGGGTCTTTCAGAGGGCACTGGGGGGTGGATAAAGGGATGAGTTGGACCTGCTCTCTAGTTCCTGTCGGTGATCTAGTGTGTGTGTTTAAATGTCCAACTGCTTCTTTGATTGTGATGGTAGGGTCTAACACAATGTTAACTGGTGTAATGAGTTGTCCTTCATTAAAAGAGACGAGCACCTGTCTTGTTCCTGTCATGTTATTACGGTAGTCTTAAACCCAGCTATCCTCTTAAGGTCAGACAGACCATTTGTTGTTGTGTACATGCCATCTCAGAACGGCTTGCCCCTTTTGAAGCTACTCACCGCTGACGAACTTTTAACACTACAGTACATAGAATTTACACTCCAAATGTGCCTCAGTTCATTTTCTTAATGTGGTCTTAATACTTCAAGGACTCCATGATATCAAGAAATTAGGGAAAGTCAATGAGCGTACTTGATGCCAATTTCAGTGGGTAATTTTATTGAACAAAGGCGTAAGAAAGCGGTTGTTGGTCACTGGCAGTCCTGGCTGTAAACCACCCCCACCTGCCTGTGTGCCTCATCCATCACCTCAGCCAGGAGCAGAGAGTCTGCCTGAGATATCCTGGGGCTCTCCTTCAGGCCACATACGAGTCGCCAGAGATTGCGTCTGCCCGACTACGTCATTCTTACACTTTGCCAGGCGCCATCAGTGCAGATGTCTTCTGATGTAAGCTCTGCCTAGATAGGGGTACAACTGTTCTCTGAGGAAGACTCATCAAAAAAAGTGTTATTGTCACATGCACTGAATACAACCGCTATAGACTTATGAAGCAATGCAGAGTGAAGTAAAAAAGATTTCCTAAATGAAAATAAACTCAACGTTTTGGTTTCATGAGTTTAAATAAGACCCCAGAAAAATGTCCATACACACAGCTTATTTCTCTCATGCACAAATTTGTATTTGTCCTTTGCCAAGATAATCCATCCACCTGACAGGTGTGGCATATCAAAAAACTTATTAAACAGCATGATCTTTACACAGATGCAACTTGTGCTGGGGACAAAGGGCCACTTAAATGTGCTGTACGCAGTATCCTCTGTAGCACCTTACAGTTGGAGGCCGAGCAGTTGCCATATCAAGCGGTGATACAGCCAGTTAAGATGCTCTCAATGGTGGATCTGAAGGCCCATGCCAAATCTTTTCAGCCTGAGGGTGAGGTGTTGTCGTGCCCTGTTCACGATTGTTGGTGTGTTTGGACACAGAGGAACTTGACTCTCTCATCCTGCTCCACAAGAGCCCCATTGATGTGAATGGGGGTGTGTCTGGCCCGCTGTTTCCTGTAGTCCAAGATAAGCTCCTTTGTCTTGCCCACGTTGAGGGAAAGGTTGTTGTCCTGGCACCACACTGCTCATCGTTGTCAGGGATTAGGCCTACCACCGGCAAACTTAATGATGGGGTTGTGCGCGGCCACGCAGTCGTGGGTGAACAGGGAATATAGGATGGGACAGTGTGGCGGATGTGTTGTTGCCTACCCTCACCACCTGAGGGAAGTCCACCATCCAGTTGCAGAGGGAGGTGTATAGTCCCAAGCTCCTTACCTTAGTGATGAACTTGGATGGCACTATGGTGTTGAACTCTGAGCTGTAGTCAATGAAAAGCATTCTCACATAACTGTTCCTTTTATCTAGGTGGGGAAGGGCAGTGTGGAGTGCAATAGAGACTGCGCCATCTATGGATCTGTTGGGGTGGTATGCAAATCATCTCACAAATATTCTGTCTCTCCACACAAATATTATTTGTATTATTTAATGAAAAGGCCCATTGTTGAATTTTCCAGTGAATTGTTTTGTCTGTGGAGTAGTCTCGGGAAACATTACAGAAGTCTTGAGCAAGCTGAATGTCAGAGACATGTCGAGGGCATTTCAGATGGTTTGCTGCCACCTTGTGGTAAATTCAAACTGAGTACACAAGACATGGGTCTGTAACTGCTTCAACATTTAGGGGAGGTGTGGAGCTAGTTGAAAGGCAATCCATGTTGCACACATACATTGGGAATAATTGACAAAGAAAAAACTATAGAATAACTAAAGGACTAGTAGGATATCCCCAATAGGTAAAGCACTAGTAGGATATCCCCAATAGGTAAAGGACTAGTAGGATATCCCCAATAGGTAAAGCACTAGTAGGATATCCCCAATAGGTAAAGGACTAGTAGGATATCCCCAATAGGTAAAGGACTAGTAGGATATCCCCAATAGGTAAAGGACTAGTAGGATATCCCCAATAGGTAAAGGACTAGTAGGATATCCCCAATAGGTAAAGCACTAGTAGGATATCCCCAATAGGTAAAGGACTAGTAGGATATCCCCAATAGGTAAAGGACTAGTAGGATATCCCCAATAGGTAAAGGACTAGTAGGATATCCCCAATAGGTAAAGGACTAGTAGGATATCCCCAAAAACTAAAGGACTAGCAGGATATCCCCAAAAACTAAAGGACTAGTAGGATATCCCCAATAGGTAAAAGACGAGTAGGATATCCCCAATAACTAAAGGACTAGTAGGATATCCCCAATAGGTAAAGGACTAGTAGGATATCCCCAATAGGTAAAGGACTAGTAGGATATCCCCAATAGGTAAAGGACTAGTAGGATATCCCCAATAGGTAAAGCACTAGTAGGATATCCCCAATAGGTAAAGGACTAGTAGGATATCCCCAATAACTAAAGGACTAGTAGGATATCCCCAATAGGTAAAGGACTAGTAGGATATATCCCCAATAGGTAAAGCACTAGTAGGATATCCCTAATAGGTAAAGGACTAGTAGGATATCCCCAATAACTAAAGCACTAGTAGGATATCCCCAATAGGTAAAGGACTAGTAGGATATCCCCAATAACTAAAGGACTAGTAGGATATATCCCCAATAGGTAAAGCACTAGTAGGATATCCCCAATAGGTAAAGGACTAGTAGGATATCCCCAATAACTAAAGCACTAGTAGGATATCCCCAATAGGTAAAGCACTAGTAGGATATCCCCAATAGGTAAAGGACTAGTAGGATATCCCCAATAGGTAAAGCACTAGTAGGAGATCCCCAATAGGTAAAGCACTAGTAGGATATCCCCAATAGGTAAAGCACTAGTAGGATATCCCCAATAGGTAAAGCACTAGTAGGATATCCCCAATAGGTAAAGGACTAGTAGGATATCCCCAATAGGTAAAAGACTAGTAGGATATCCCCAATAACTAAAGGACTCGTAGGATATCCCCAATAGGTAAAGGACTAGTAGAATATCCCCAATAGTTAAAGGACTAGTAGGATATCCCCAATAGGTAAAGGACTAGTAGGATATCCCCAATAACTAAAGCACTAGTAGGATATCCCCAATAGGTAAAGGACTAGTAGGATATCCCCAATAACTAAAGGACTAGTAGGATATATCCCCAATAGGTACAGCACTAGTAGGATATCCCCAATAGGTAAAGCACTAGTAGGATATCCCCAATAGGTAAAGGACTAGTAGGATATCCCCAATAACTAAAGCACTAGTAGGATATCCCCAATAGGTAAAGGACTAGTAGGATATCCCCAATAACTAAAGGACTAGTAGGATATATCCCCAATAGGTACAGCACTAGTAGGATATCCCCAATAGGTAAAGGACTAGTAGGATATCCCCAATAGGTAAAGGACTAGTAGGATATCCCCAATAACTAAAGGACTAGTAGGATATATCCCCAATAGGTACAGCACTAGTAGGATATCCCCAATAGGTAAAGCACTAGTAGGATATCCCCAATAGGTAAAGGACTAGTAGGATATACCCAATAACTAAAGCACTAGTAGGATATCCCCAATAGGTAAAGGACTAGTAGGATATCCCCAATAGGTAAAGGACTAGTAGGATATCCCCAATAGGTAAAGCACTAGTAGGATATCCCCAATAGGTAAAGCACTAGTAGGAGATCCCCAATAGGTAAAGCACTAGTAGGATATCCCCAATAGGTAATGGACTAGTAGGATATCCCCAATAGGTAAAGCACTAGTAGGATATCCCCAATAGGTAAAGCACTAGTAGGATATCCCCAATAGGTAAAGCACTAGTAGGATATCCCCAATAGGTAAAGGACTAGTAGGATATCCCCAATAGGTAAAAGACTAGTAGGATATCCCCAATAACTAAAGGACTCGTAGGATATCCCCAATAGGTAAAGGACTAGTAGAATATCCCCAATAGTTAAAGGACTAGTAGGATATCCCCAATAGTTAAAGGACTAGTAGGATATCCCCAATAACTAAAGGACTAGTAGGATATCCCCAATAGGTAAAGCACGAGTAGGATATCCTCAAAAGGTAAAGGACTAGTAGGATATCCCCAATAACTAAAGGACTAGTAGGACATATCCCCAATAGGTACAGCACTAGTAGGATATCCCCAATAGGTAAAGGACTAGTAGGATATCCCCAATAGGTGAAGGACTAGTAGGATATCCCCAATAACTAAAGCACTAGTAGGATATCCCCAATAGGTAAAGCACTAGTAGGATATCCCCAATAGGTAAAGGACTAGTAGGATATCCCCAATAGGTAAAGGACTAGTAGGATATCCCCAAAAACTAAAGGACTAGTAGGATATCCCCAATAGGTAAAGGACTAGTAGGATATCCCCAAAAACTAAAGGACTAGTAGGATATCCCCAATAGGTAAAGGACTAGTAGGATATCTCCAATAGTTAAAGTACTAGTAGGATATCCCCAATAACTAAAGGACTAGTAGGATATCCCCAATAGGTAAAGCACTAGTAGGATATCCCCAATAGGTAAAGGACTAGTAGGATATCCCCAATAGGTAAAGGACTAGTAGGATATCCCCAATAGGTAAAGCACTAGTAGGATATCCCCAATAGGTAAAGCACTAGTAGGATATCCCCAATAGGTAAAGCACTAGTAGGATATCCCCAATAGGTAAAGGACTAGTAGGATATCCCCAATAGGTAAAGCACTAGTAGGATATCCCCAATAGGTAAAGGACTAGTAGGATATCCCCAATAACTAAAGGACTCGTAGGATATGCCCAATAGGTAAAAGACTAGTAGGATATCCCCAATAACTAAAGGACTCGTAGGATATCCCCAATAGTTAAAGGACTAGTAGGATATCCCCAATAGGTAAAAGACTAGTAGGATATCCCCAATAACTAAAGGACTCGTAGGATATCCCCAATAGGTAAAGGACTAGTAGAATATCCCCAATAGTTAAAGGACTAGTAGGATATCCCCAATAACTAAAGGACTAGTAGGATATCCCCAATAGGTAAAGGACTAGTAGGATATCCCCAATAGGTAAAGGACTAGTAGGATATCCCCAATAGGTAAAGGACTAGTAGGATATCGCCAAAAACTAAAGGAGTAGTAGGATATCCCCAAAAACTAAAGGACTAGTAGGATATCCCCAATAGGTAAAAGACTAGTAGGATATCCCCAATAACTAAAGGACTCGTAGGATATCCCCAATAGGTAAAGGACTAGTAGGATATCCCCAATAGTTAAAGGACTAGTAGGATATCCCCAATAGTTAAAGGACTAGTAGGATATCCCCAATAACTAAAGGACTAGTAGGATATCCCCAATAGGTAAAGCACGAGTAGGATATCCTCAAAAGGTAAAGGACTAGTAGGATATCCCCAATAACTAAAGGACTAGTAGGACATATCCCCAATAGGTACAGCACTAGTATGATATCCCCAATAGGTAAAGGACTAGTAGGATATCCCCAATAGGTGAAGGACTAGTAGGATATCCCCAATAACTAAAGCACTAGTAGGATATCCCCAATAGGTAAAGCACTAGTAGGATATCCCCAATAGGTAAAGGACTAGTAGGATATCCCCAATAACTAAAGGACTAGTAGGATATCCCCAATAGGTAAAGGACTAGTAGGATATCCCCAGTAACTAAAGGACTAGTAGGATATCCCCAATAGGTAAAGGACTAGTAGGATATCCCCAATAGTTAAAGTACTAGTAGGATATCCCCAATAACTAAAGGACTAGTAGGATATCCCCAATAGGTAAAGCACTAGTAGGATATCCCCAATAGGTAAAGGACTAGTAGGATATCCCCAATAGGTAAAGCACTAGTAGGATATCCCCAATAGGTAAAGGACTAGTAGGATATCCCCAATAGGTAAAGGACTAGTAGGATATCCCCAATAGGTAAAGGACTAGTAGGATATCCCCAATAGGTAAAGGACTAGTAGGATTTCCCCAATAGGTAAAGCACTAGTAGGATATCCCCAATAACTATAGAACTAGTAGGATATCCCCAATAGGTAAAGGACTAGTAGGATATCCCCAATAGGTAAAGCACTAGTCTGCCTTTACAATCTTCACCTCACCCACCTCCCCCCGAGACAGCAGGCGCTCAATCTCCAGAGAGGCTGGGAAGAAGCGGTTCCACACTGCCTGGAGCATCAAGAGAGGAGGACGATGAGGCGGAAGAGGGAGAGCACTATGGTTACACACAGACACTCACACGGGGCTGCCTTCACCTGCGTGCTGTTGAAACACTGGCTGGGTATGTGGCGTGGTCATAATGACACAAGTGTAACAGTCCGTATTACCTCCATGAGAAACACGTTGTTCATCTTAGCAGAGGCCATCAGCTCTTGCACCCCTCTGAGGTTCATGGCCATAGGCTTCTCACACAGCACATTCTTCTGGGCGTTCATGAAGAGCATGCCAACTGGCAGGTGGTATGGGTGGATGGTGCCCACATATACCACCTCTACCCACACACAGTGACAATGAGCAGACAGGATTAAGGATACATTTTTAGGAATTAGAAGAGGAATACATCTTATTACTGAACGTGAGGTCGTTTAGAAAAATTCCATAATAAAATGCACTAATAAACACTGTTCTGATGCATATTACACACACTGAGAGGGACATTAAGCACCGGAGGTGACGGCCAGATTATGTTTGAGACGAGACACTGACCAATCTCTGGATATCTGGCCAGTTCCTCATAGCTGCCATAGGCTTGAGGGATGCTGTGCTTCTTTGCAAACTCCTGAGCGTCCTGTAGTTTCCGAGCTGCCACAGCAACAATCTAGGGATGACCAAAAGGTGGGCTATTTCATTCACTCATCATTTTACATTTTCATCATGTTTGTAGCCTATGACACTTTTAAATAAACCACTTTCACATTTCTATATTACATTTCCTACATGCTCATTTAGTTCGAGTTTTACGATAAGTCATCCATCTGTGCAGAGTATACCTTGCGGCATTAAACGAGATTGTAATGTCAGCAACTCAAAAAATGCATTACAATGGGCCACAGAAATCATGGCTGATTTTACCGGCGCTACAGATTCCCCACCTGGTTGCCATATTGGTGTCGACAACATGTAACTATTAGCCAGCAGGTGGCGACAGACTCTGTTTTGATTAAATGGCGATATAGCGTCATTGACGCGAGTAACCAACCAGTAGTGTTCAGGAATATTACAAATACATCCGGGTATATCAAGCACACACGTTATAAAACACTGGTGTGGCAGTAATGGACATTTACCAACAGATGAAATCAACGTGCCATTTTACACCCATAACAGACCGAGGTTTGGTGCTGATTGTTTTGTGTCTAATGAATAACTTATGTTCATATTTTGGATTAGGCCTTCAAATCACTTCAAATCTTTAATATAAAATCTTTAAATTACTTTTAGATTACATTATTTCCTCATGTGCTGCTTGGTGTACTGAAACCTAAGAGCTGGCCATGGTAGCCTATGTTGTCAAATGTGACATACATAAACTTGCTGACTCATCAGGCCTCGTTTCAACTCATGACCTTGGGAAGCAAAGTCATTGTTTACTTAGACAATAGTTTTATGGGGGTCCGACAATGTGTCTATGACAATTAGTTTTTTCTCCAATTTGAATGTATTCTGACTGATGATCACCGTTTTAGGATGATCTTGTCACCTCATGAAATAAACCTCACCATGACAATCAGTGTTCTTTATTGAACCCATCAATCGTACACTTCACTGTGACAGACTTTAGCACTATTAATTCAACCTGTCAGTCTTAGCAGCTCACAGTTGCCGACTGATCAACTCAGGCTTCCTTGTCATCATCGTGTTCAAATTTGTCTCACATCAGGTGCAAGCTGTATAGGGCTAAATCGTGAGGGGATCATTGTACACTCAGGGATTAATCCCTCCCTCCTGCCGCACACAGCTCTGTCCATGTCCAGGCCCTGTGGCACAGGTCAGATGGACCATCGTCGAGTGGCGAGTGAGGGGTGGTTATTGGCTATCCTGGTTGAAGACCATTCTCACCTGTTTCCTGCACTCATCCATAATCTCAGTGAGCAGGGCCGACTCGGACAGGGGCATTCTGGGGTTCTCCTTCAGTCCTGCTGAAGAGAAGGAGAAATTGACTGACTATTGTAAGCAAAGATTCCGGTCGGAAGCAGCAGGTAACAACAATGTTATTATTTATTTTACTGTTTTTACTGTTTATTACCTAGGATATACCAATAGCATTGCAATTGGATTGTTGTTGTATATCTGTTCAAACAAACACTCATCTTAGAACAGAGAAATTGTGTTTTTCTCTGGTAAGACCTTGCGAGCCACCATACTGACTTCCTCAGCCTCGTAGCGCAGCCCAGTGCTGTTAGTGAAGTTCAGAGGTAAGGAGGCCTCAGGCAGGGGGTACTGTGTCGTCTTCCCATTCACCTCCAGTGTGGTGGGACAATGCATGGGACCTAGAACCTGAGAGGACATGAAACAGCCATTATGTTTTATGTGTATACTTATCAGTATATGAATGAATAAATAATACATCTCAATGAAGTCTCAATCAGGGACATACTGTAGATCAGACATTGTTTAGCATTTGCTGGCTCTTTCATCACTTTATTACATTTCCCCTAAATGAAGATAAAACAGACTGGGCAGTTTAAAGGTTGATTCAGTAGCAACATACCCTGATGGTGCCCTTTGTTCCGCTGATGGTGGCGTCGTTAGGCAGTGAAACAGTGATGGAGAAGAAACAGAAAGCCAGCCTGTTCCTGGGAAACATCACCACCATGGACTCATCCACTCCTGTCAAACATCAACAAGTCAAACAGAAAGCCAGCCTGTTCCTGGGAAACATCACCACCATGGACTCATCCACTCCTGTCAAACATCAACAAGTCAAACAGAAAGCAAGCCTGTTCCTGGGAAACATCACCACCATGGACTCATCCACTCCTGTCAAACATCAACAAGTCAAACAGAAAGCCAGCCTGTTCCTGGGAAACTTCACCACCATGGACTCATCCACTCCTGTCAAACATCAACAAGTCAAACAGAAAGCCAGCCTGTTCCTGGGAAACATCACCACCATGGACTCATCCACTCCTGTCAAACATCAACAAGTCAAACAGAAAGCCAGCCTGTTCCTTGGAAACATCACCACCATGGACTCATCCACTCCTGTCAAACATCAACAAGTCAAACAGAAAGCCAGCCTGTTCCTGGGAAACATCACCACCATGGACTCATCCACTCCTGTCAAACATCAACAAGTCAAACAGAAAGCCAGCCTGTTCCTGGGAAACATCACCACCATGGACTCATCCACTCCTGTCAAACATCAACAAGTCAAACAGCAAGCCAGCCTGTTCCTGGGAAACATCACCACCATGGACTCATCCACTCCTGTCAAACATCAACAAGTCAAACAGCAAGTTAGCCCTTTACTCTTCAATAAAGAATGAATTATTGTCATAGGCCTAGTCAATACTGACCCCAATGTTAATCTGATCCTTGGGTTGTGCCCAATTCCAAACTCATTGTCCATGTCCCACAATCTCTGGTTTACTTGGCTTACATGACCAGTGAGTAGTATCTTGTGATAGATTGTTAGCTGGCCAGCACGGACAGGATATTTGGTACTACATGTAGGTGCCAAGATTAATATCTGAGTTGAGAAGAACTACAGTGGCATGGATGGACTCTGGCCTCTCCCCGTTGAACACCATCAGCACAAACTGCAAGATGTAGACCCCAATGTCCAACAGAGCGCCTCCTCTCAGCTCCTTCTCCACCGAGCGGGGGATGTGAAGCTGAGGGGAGCCGGAAAAGGCCTTCACCAGCTTTACCTCGCCAATGGCGTCCTCAGCCAGCAGCCTGCGAGCCTCCCTGTGCATTGGGAAACGGGACCAGATGGCCTGGGGGAGGACAGAGAGAGCCCAACACCTCAGAGTGGACAGACAGTTCCTTTCTATACCTCAACTTGGTAATTTCTACAACAGCCCTCATATGATCAGCAAAATCAGTCCATATATTTGCCAGACCTTGGTTCAAATACATGTGTAGTTGACGATCTGGTATTTAAAATACTTTTTCTGTGTATTTGAGTACTTTCAAATACACAGCCCAAAACAAGCACTTTTATTTGAGTATTTGAATGGTTATTTGTAAAAACCAAATAGTATTTGAGAGTATTTTCAAATACCTTTTTGAAATAATATTTGAAATAATAGTATTTCCAAATACATAAAAATATTTAACTACTTGTCTTTTCAAATAAAATATACCTTATTTTGAATGTACAGTATGTGAAAGTAATTTAGATATTTGAAATAGTATTTGAACCCAGGTCTGATATTTGCTACAGTAATGTGACAACAGTACAAATGGTGAGAATCAAGCAATAAATCATGTTAACAGACTGAGACACGTTTATGGAAACCCCAACTCTCATTGAGCCTTTCCCACACCTCCATGAGAAAAACGTTGGACTTCTTGGAGGCAGCAATGAGGTCCCCCACCTCCCTGGAGTTCATGGCGAAGGGCTTCTCACACAGCATGTTCTTCCCTGCCTGGAGTACCAGCAGGCCCATGCGCCATTGCTCCGTGTGCAGCACGTCCAGGTACACCATGTCTGCAGGGCTGGAGGCTGATTTTCAAACAGTTACGTCATTAAGCCATTATCTGTGGCTGCACAGCCAGGCCCTCCCAAGCTGTTAACCCACCAATCTCTGCATCGCTGGCCAGCTCTTCATAGCTCCCATAGGCCTTGGGGATGCTGTGCTTCTTGGCAAACTTCTGGGCACGCTCCAGACTCCTTGCAGCCACCGCCACTATCTGGAACAAGAGGGAAAACACACAGACATTCATCACTTCTAGGCAAGCTGTCAGTGCCGACACAGAGAGAGAGGCAGGAGGAAGAGAGACATCCAGCATGTGAATCACGATAGAATGTGTTTGTTTGTTTGGGTGGAGTGGGGTACCTGGTGGTCTCCAGGAGGGAGGGTTTTCATGGCCACACTGAAATCGTGGCTGATCTTCCCTGCACCGCAGAGTCCCCATTGGGTCGCCATGTTGAACAGATGGTAGTTGGCAGGTAAGAGGGGCTGGGCCTGGGCCTTGGGTCTGAGCTGGAGAGAGCGGTTGTGACCTTGTGGAGTGCTGGGTAGTCAGATGTAGTGGAGCTCCACAGCGTGTCCACAGAGCTGGTAGCTTCGCCCTGGAGAGCTGCTGCTGCATTTATATGCTGGAGAGGCTGGGAATGTCAGCTCTCCACTCCGCTGCCCCTCGAGAGGCGGGTGTATCACACACACACACATACATAAGCGTAAGCATACACACGCACACACACATTGAGTGCACACACACACACACAGCCCTCGGAGCACCACCACGGGTTAATACAGTCATGTAATGCTGCTGCTGATACAAGTCTCTTACAACCAGGCCAAAGCGGTTTATGCCGGTTGTCTCTGACAATCTGTGACAGAACAGTTCAATTGGATTCTTCAGCAACATTAGCATTATGGGGAACTAGATGGTTTAATGTGTACAGACATAACTCACCTTGCCCTCACATAATCACTGTCCCAAAACGCTGCAGGTCAACCCGGGGAAGCTGGAACTATTAGGAAGGAGGTAGGGGACTGTTTTGTTCCCCACTAGGGAGGCGTTGATTAGCCTGCAAGGTCTTGACAGCAGCACAGGCCAATGGTTGAACTGGACCCCACTGGGACCACTGGTGTGAACAAGTAGGCTATGCAATGTTCACAAGCTCCCATAGGAACACATAGTACATCCAAGCACAGCTGTTTAGCTGCTGGTCAATACACTGAGCTAGGATGACTATGGAAATGAGAGCTCTGTTGCCCTTGGGCTAAATATGAAGCAGTTAGGAGGCTTGTTATTGTGTAAGATTAATTACCAGAACCGACCACTAGATGGCAACATGTTGTAAGTGTAGTTCAGGGATCCTGCAAAACTCTGAGAATTTCAAATGGATTATTGTTGCGTGTTACGTTATGAAAGCATCATCAGGTATCAAACAAGTGTCAAGCAAAAATACAATTGTTGACATTTTTGGAAATGGCCATACCATCTGATTAGAGAGAAACATACATTTATTTTGTTTTCTAATTGTTGTGCAACTTATACCATTGTTTCAGATGTTGTTTCAGGTTGATGTATTTATGACTGTTATCACTTTTTATATGATAAGAATATGTCCCAATAACCCAAAAAATAAATATATATCTATATATTTTTTCCACATATTCATTACATAGTGTACTTTCTTCCTCTATCTTAATTCAATTTCAAACAGATACCTGAAGATTGGATTCAAATGAGAACATTGTCAGCAAACAATTCTCATTGTGATTTATATTTATTTTTATCAATGACTCTTACTTTGCTGGTCTGCTGCTTTGCCTTTGTGTCTCACTTCCAACCGCGTTCTGGGAGCTGTGTGCCGTTGTCATAACGACAAGGTACCAGCTGGGCAATTTGTATGCAAATGGTATCAGGCTTGGCCTAATCTCCCTGCCTATACCACAGGACCTAGTTGCCATGGGAATGTCCATCTCCGCCTTGGGTGAAATGTTACACTTTTTTGTGTACATTTTGTGTGCAGCAGGAAAGGTGCACATAGTGATGTTACTGCCTGGTGGGTAGGGAGAGAAAGAGAGAGAGGGAGAGAAGCAGGAGGAGTGAGTGTCAGTCAGGGCCGTACCTGAGAGGCCTGGTCCATCTGGGTGTTGGAGGTATGGAGGGGAGGATTGGGCCTGGTGGCACTGTGGCAGTGCCAGCTGATAGGACAAGAGAAAGAACCTAGAGCCTCAGGTGGTCTGCTGTGGAAGTTCTGGACAGGGCTGGCGCAGAGAAGAAGCCAGGTACTGGGACCCAACTTTCTCCCTCCAAGCAGTGACACTGCCAGCCATTAGAGGGAATGAAAAGTCAAACTTTCTTTGCTAAGACTCATTATGACATCTTTCTCTGTTTCCAGCATGGCCCTCAAGGTCAAGAAGAGGGCATGCGTGCCTCTGAACTGAAGACTAAGGCAGGCTCACAGATCTGACAGAGATGGGCTGAAGGACAGGAGGGTTGGCATGGTGTGGGGTGGGACCAGGGGCCCTGGGGGGATTGTGTTTGAGATTGGAAGACGTCATACAGTAAAGATGGAGTTGGCTCCAGGAACAGAGCCTGCTGATGAGATGAGCCGAGTCAGGACGTTGGCATGCAGGAAACCAGGCGGGGGCTTCATTAATTCACAGCAGCCAGGACGATTGCCTTCCATTCCTATCACTTCTCACTGAGTGCTTATTTGATTAAAATTTCATGCATCATCTCTGTCTGACTGTGTCCCTGGCTTTGTTACTGACAGAGCTGGGGGAGTGTTGGGGGCTGGGTGGCTATCAGAGATGTCACCGTGGTTGGTTTCCATGGCAGGAGCCATGTTGTTGTTGTTGTTGTGTGAAGGCGGCTGATCACAACAGACACTTTTGTCTTTGCACTCCGTCACATCACTTCATCTTAGCTTTCAGCTGTCAGTAGAAGTGCCCTACTTATGGAGCTGCAATAGCTGTGCATTTCATCCTACAAAACAACATTTCATCTCTGACTTGAGCTTAATGGGAAATAGAAATGTCCATGCAGGGAGAGACTGTATAATCCTGCTTTGATTTAGAGGGTTTCTATTTCCTCTTAGACACAGCTGTCCATAACTGAAATATACTGTATATCTAGAGCTGGGTGTATTTGGGGGGACTAGTATCGCTGTACTAAAGGAGCCGCCATCCCTCCATCTGTAACTCAAGGTCACTGCAGAGGGAGGAGGGGTGACAGGCAGGCGAGGAGAGGGAGGCGAGCGCCGGGCTGGTGAGGAGAGGAGGTGCCGAGGACAGGTGAGTTTGAGGTGGAGGGAGGCTGGGAGGAGAGCTTGATGAATGTGGGGGGAGAGCATGGTGTGCATGGGACCAATACGTCATTTTGTCAATGGAACGGGATGTACTGACGATTGGGGGCTGCAGTTTTTTCTTTCCATTAAAAAAGTGTGATAGAGCAGAAGGATAGAGCTGAGGAAGAGACGAGCTAGAAGGCTGTAATGGCAGTCTTTGACCTTCTGCATTGTGCCAACCCTTTGGGAGTCCTATCTGTGTCTGCAGCACATACCAATTGGATGAGACTATACCGTAGCTCACTTAGCAGCCCTTTAGTCAGCAGGGAAAGAGAAAGTACAGCCAGCCATAGAGAGAGAGAGAAGGACAATGTATTCACCCTGCACACCATAATTGACAAACAAACAAACAAACCAAAACAAAGGCAAAGTGTTCTCATGATTTGTTGATTTCATAATAGCTTTTGACTCAATTTGGCATGAGGGTCTGCTATACAAATTGATGGAAAGCGGTGTTGGGGGAAAAACATACAACATTCTAAAATGCATGTACATAAACAACAACTATGCAGTTAAAATTGGCAAAAACACACATTTCGGCCTCCTGAGTGGCGCAGCGGTCTAAGGCACTGCATCGCAGTGCTAGAGGCGTCACTACAGACCCGGGTTCGATCCTAGGCTGTATCACAACCTGCCGTGATCGGGAGTCCTATAGCGCGGCGCACATTTGGCCCAGCATTGTCCGGGTTAGGGGAAGGATTGGCCGGGGGGGGGCTTAACTTGGCTCATCGCACTCTAGCAACTCCTTGTGGTGGGCCGGGCGCCTGCAGGCTGACCTCGGTCATCAGGTGAATGGTGTTTCCTCCGACACATTGGTGCAGCTGGCTTCCGGGTTATGCGGGCGGGTGTTAAGCGCAGTTTGGCGGTCCTGTTTTGGAGGACGCATCACATGACCTTCCATTCCCGAGCACGTTGGGGAGTTACAGCGATGAGACGAACGAAATTGGGGAGAAAAAGGGGGTAAAAAATGTAAAAACACACATTGCTTTCCACAGTGCCGTGGGGGATGTGGCTTGAGCCCCACCCTCTTCAACATACAGTATATATCAACAAATTGGCGAGGGCACTATAATAGTCTGCAGCACCTGGCCTCACCCTACTAGAATCTGAAGTCCAATGTCTACTGTTTGCTGATGATCTGGTGCTTCTGTCACCAACCAAGGAGGGTCTACAGCAGCACCTAGATCTTCTGCACAGATTCTGTCAGACCTGGGCCCTGACAGTAAATCCTCATTAAGACAAAAATAATGGTGTTCCTAAAAAGGTCCAGTTGCCAGGACCACAAATACAAATTTCATCTAGACACCGTTGCCCTAGAGCACACAAAAAACGAAACCTACCTCAGGCCAAAACATCAGCACCACAGGTAACTTCCACAAAGCTGTGAACGATCTGAGAGACAAGGCAAGAATGGCCTTATACGCCATCAAAAGGAACATAAAATTCGACATCCCAATTAGGATCTGGCAAAAAAATACTTGAATCAGTTGTAGAACCCATTGCCCTTGATGTTTGTGACGTCTGGGATCCACTCACCAATCAAGAATTCACAAAATGGGACAAACACCAAATTGAGACTCTGGTTGCAGAATTCTCCGTGTACAATGGAAAACACCAAATTATGCATGCAGAGCAGAATTAGGCCGATAACCACTAATTATCAAAATCCAGAAAAGAGGCGTTAAATTCTACAACCACCTAAGAGGAAGTGATTCCCAAACCTTCCATAACAAAGCCATGACCTACAGAGAAATAAACATGGAGAAGAGTCCCCTAAGCAAGCTGAGTCTGGGGCTCTGTTCACAAACACAAACAGACCCCACAGAGCCCCAGGACAGCAACACAAATAGACCCAACCAAATAATGAGAAAACTAAAAGATAATTACTTGACACATTGGAAAGAAATTACCAAAAAAACAGAACAAACTGAAATGCGTTTTGGCCCTAAACAGAGAGTACACCATGTCAGTGTACCTGACCACTGTGACTAACCCAAACTTAAGGAAAGCTTTTATTATGTACAGACTCAGTGAGCATGGCCTTGCTATTGAAAGAGGCCACCGTAGGCAGACCTGGCTCTAGAAAGAAAACAGGCTATGTGCACACTGCCCACAAAATGAGGTGGAAACTGAGCTGCACTTCCTAACCTCCTGCCAAATGTATGACCATATTAGAGACATATATTTCCTTCAGATTACATAGACCCACAAATAATTCCAAAACAAATCAAATTTGGATAAACTCCCATATCTATTGGGTGAAATACCACAGTGTGCCATCACAGCAGCAAGATTTGTGACCTGTTGCCACAAGAAAAGGGCAACCAGTGAAGAACAAACACCATTGTAAATACAACCCATATTTGTGTTGATTTATTTTCCCTTTTGACCTTTAACTATTTGCACATCATTATAACACTGTACATAGTCATAATATGGCATTTGAAATGTGTCTATTCCTTTGAAACTGTGTAATGTTTATATTGTTTACTGTTCATTTTTGATTGATTATTTCACTTTAGTTTATTCTTTATTTCACTTGCTTTGACAATGTAAATATATGTTTCCCATGCCAATAAAGCCCATTGAATTGAATTGAATTGAATTGAATTGAGAGAGAGAGAGAGAGAGAGAGAGAGAGAGAGAGAGAGAGAGAGAGAGAGAGAGAGAGAGAGAGAGAGAGAGAGAGAGAGAGAGAGAGAGAGAGAGAGAGAGAGAGAGGGTAGAAAGACATCCACATCACATCAGGAGAGTGACACCTGATACGACTCTTCCTGGCCCGCCATGGATAACGTGCGGTTTCCATAGGTTTGATGCGTTTGATATCATTCCATTTCAGCCATTACAATGAGCCCGTCCTCCTATAGCTCCTCCCACCAGTCTCCTCTGCTACTTTCATCTGTGGTCCTCGCCTGTGCAGACACTCCTATATGGTTTTCACCCAAATGCACATTATCCACAGCAGGCCAGGAAGAGTCGTGTCAGGTGTCACTCTCCTGATGTGATTTGGTGTGATGTGGATGTCCTTCCATCCGCAGCAGCTGATAACAGCATTCACATCATAGCAGGAGACAGGAATAAATATTCTAGACTCTGCAGTAGTGATAGGTGCTAAAGGTTCCCTGTGTTAAGGTTAGAGGTGCTTCTCTTTTCCCTCAGAGATGTGGAAATGTGATACTGTGGTTTATTACCTATCCCGTTTTGTACCAGCCTGTAGTAAATGTTAACAAAGCACTGATGCAACGAGTATCTGTCTGTATCATTAAATGGAGCCTGTCCTACTCAGATAAACTGTTGTCTGTGACACTGAAGGTAGACACACACTGAAACACACACAGTACACAATTTGAGCCCTTCCATAAAAACTATCCCAGTGCACAGTGGAGACAATAGTATCTGCAGACTGACTGAGTACAGATTGTGTAAGGAGATATATACCGAGTCCATCACTAGGCTCCCACTGAGGAGGGAGTGTCAGACATGATGAGAGCCAAGAAGACACAGAGCAAATACCAACTCCTATCAACCGGTTGATAACAATGTCCTCTTCAGCTTTGGGAGCTTCCAGTATGTTGACCTATCAACCAGTTGATATGAACATATCAAACAGTAATCTACCAACCGGTTGATAATGTGCCAAGAGACAAGACTAATGTCAACCGCTATCAACCAGTTGATAGTAATGTCCTCCAGTGCTTGGGAAACGTCCATTTCACGATAGATCCATAACCCCTTGAAGGTCCAGAGGGGTGTATAGAGGTGTTGTGTTGGACATGCCAGTACCCTTCCTGCAGCCCTCCTGGAGCCCTCCTGCTCTGCCCACTCATCTGAACCCCTCCGTGGGAGTGAAAACCATTAAGCAGTCTCCATACTTAGCTGTGTTTGTGTTTAATTGCCTGATATGGCCTGCAATATTTTTATCTGCCGTCCCTTGGCGGAGGGGCGCCACGGGAGGAAGAGTGTGGCCCTGAGTGTGTGTCATGGCTCAGTACACCTCTGACAGCAAAGAGAGAGAGCTGCCTGCCTCCGTGCCCGTGCTTCATGCACCTGCAAGTAAAACACTGACTCAGCACCTCAACCATGGCACAGAACTGTCACACCCTGATCTGGTTTACCTGTCCTTGTGATTGTCAACACCCCCTCCAGGTGTCGTTTATTATCCCCGGTGTGTATATCCCTGTGTTTCCTGTCTCTCTGTGCCAGTTTGTCTCCTTGCTACTATCTTTCCCAGTCTCTGTTTGTTTCTAGTTCTCCTGGTTTCGACCCTTGCCTGTCCTGACTCCGAACCCGCCTGCCTCACCACTCTGTCTGTTCTGACTACCAGACTGACTATCCCCTTGTACTGTTTTGGACTCGGATCTGGTTTCTGACCCCTGCCTGGCCTGACCACGAGACTGCCTATCGTCTGGTACTGTTTGGACTCTGAACTCTCACCTGTCCCCGACCTGCCTTTGCCTACTCCCTTTGTTATAATAAATATCGGAGCTCTACCATCTGCCTCCTGTGTCTGCGTTTTGTTCTCTGCGTTTTGGCCCTTATAAGAACATCCATACTCAAAATAAGCTCATGCTTTATAGAGCTCTATAATCATCCTTTCAGAGCTCATTGTGGGTTATTTACTTGCACAGTTCTAATGATTGATTGTTGTGATGGAAGGATGTTTACTGTACATGTTCTACTGACATGGAAGAGACTTGGAGGTCTGAAAGAATCCATCATCCACCCATCTGTTATCAGTGTTAGATATGAAGCCTCTGGGTTTGGCACACACACACACACACACACACACACACACACACACACACACACACACACACACACACACACACACACACACACCTTCCCGTCTGGCTGGAAGTTTTATTAACTGTATGCTTTTCCACAGTCATAGTCGGTTAAGGCTTTGGAGGCTGGTGGAGGGAGAGGTGTCGCTGAGAGCACCAGCGAGAGAAGAGAGGGGGAGGGAGATGGCGAGGACACAGAGGAGCCTGTAATGGAATGCCTGAGCCCACTAACTGTGGACCAAGATAAAAACAGGAAAAACCAATTCTCTCCTTTTGCCAACTGAGCTGTGGCAGGGATTAGAAACTGGAGTCTGCTCCAGTGTATCTCCCCAGAAGTGTGAGCTGTGTTTTATGTGGGAATTATTGAAATCGTTCGCTGTCTCACTCAGTGGCGGCCTGGGTAATTTGATGACGTTAGCGCCACACTCTGATTGGACATAGTAAATTAGTCATGCCGTCTTACAAAGCTACCATCCGTCAACAAAGTGGGCCAAGCCAGAGAGATATCATGCAAAATGTGCCAAACAGAAATAATTAAAGTCAATCAGTGGAATTCATGACTGAAGCTCATCTATGGAACAAATGCACCAAAACATATCCCCCATGTGTTATTGTAACATTTTGGCCAGAAATGTGTGTTTGGGATCTTAACAAAAGCTGAAGAACATACGCACATCCAGGTAGTTTCCGTAGGTGCTGGAGTTGTAGGCAAACTCCTGGAAAACAGGAAGGAAAACGACACACGCTGCTGCTCGTGCTCCCAGGTGATTTTACTATAACAGCATGGATGCCTGATGAAGACCTAAGGGTCAAAACGTTGGTATGAATAAAATCACCTGGGAGCAGGAGCAGCATTGTGCAGCGTTTTCCTGTCTGTTTTCTATGTGTTTAGGATCTTAACCCATTACACTCATGGAAATTGGCCTATATGAATCGGGTTTAATGTAAATGTTTGTGGTTTTTGTTTGGAACACAGGCCATCGCACAAGTACTGTTGTTCCATTATAAATCGCCATTTGGGTTAGGTGGGCATCATTTGAACGTTTATTCTATTGCCAACATGACTAGCTAAGTTGTAAAATGCGATCTGACAGTATAAGGCTTTCAAAAGGCCCTTCTGACAGATTGTAACTTTGGTGCACATAGAATGGAGAAATTAGTGTATTTAAGTGTGTGTTCTGTGGCTCATTTTCTTCACAATACCACAAACATAGCTTCATTCTGTTCAGGACAACCCAGGGTATAACGCATGTCATCCTGTAACTGTGGATCAAACATAGAGATCATAAATGTTGATACTGTAAATGACATGAGTTTTCAGATATGGACATGTGAAGTGCACATTTGGACTCATGGGTGTGTGGTTTGCTTGTGTGACATCAAATCTGTATTTATTGTAATTCTCAACGTCTCATCTTTTAGAACATATCGATTCCTCTCAATGAACAGCATTTCCCACTCAGACAACAACAAATGTGCAAAAATAGCCCAATTAGCTGGAGGGATAGGGGCATCTTGTTCTGCGCGTTGCTCAAGTTTATAACGGCTGTCAGTCAAAACCCATACAGCACTGTTAAATGGAGAACCTAAACTCTGACATCATGTGTAGCATGTTACTGTACAGCCACTGTGTTCCAATTTAGGCATTTATTAATGACTAAATCTGCCATTTTCAACCAATATACGGGATGACGGGCTATGAGTGGAAAGGTCTTCTCAACTTGTTTATTTAAGCATTAAGACATATGTTTCTTATACTGTATGATTCTACAGTGTAAACTCTTTCAATCCAGTCACCAAAGTACCAGACGTACTTCAAAAGAAAGAGGTCCTTTGAATATGTAAATCAAAAAAGAAACAACCACATGAATGGGGCAACAGACATGGAACTCACATTCCTCAACAGACCCAGAAACATTGCATTCTCTTTCAAGAAAATGAAACAAATAGGATGTGCATTAATTATCTGAATCCCTGTGTGGTTGACTCATAACAATCATGAAATATTCAGAGTTTAACACAGTCTCCCTTTTAATCCCAACGGCTGGGGCAGGATTATAACAACCAGAACTGGATGCTCAAAAACACAGCCTCTCTCCCTCGTCTCTCTCTCTCTCCCTCTGTCTTTCTCTCTTCCTCGTCTCTCTCTCTCTCCCTCTGTCTTTCTCTCTTCCTCGTCTCTCTCTCTCTCCCTCTGTCTTTCTCTCTTCCTCGTCTCTGTCGTCTCTCTCTCTCATATTTATATTCTCCCACAAACTTCCCCTCACAGTCCTTCAACCTTGCTCTCTCTCCCCAGATCCCCTCTGCTCTATTTTCCGGGTCCTTTTGTTCTGATACTCTCCCTGCCCTCTCACCCAGTTCATATTGCTCTGGGGGTCTTGGTACAGTAAGACATCATACCGTGAGATGTGTGGTTTAACATAAATGCTACTGAATGAGTATTGCAAACAAAGACAACCCCTGAAGCCCATCAGAAACACCAGCAGTAGTAACATCAAAGGAAGCTTGGAATATATTAGTTCTAAGAATAGTTGAACTATTTTATGCAAATGAGGATCTTCATATTTCAATGCAATACATGCTGTAATGTTAATGGTTGATCCCTGGGTCTGGCCAGCTCATTTCAGGGTGATCATACAGTCAATCAACCAGAGAGGAAGAGGCAAAGCTTGTAACCCAGATGTGAAAGTGAGAGCTCACAATATATCCTCGGATCAATCAGCTTCAAGGCAAGGAATTGGGTTGTGTCACACCGGGGTGGGCGAACTCATAGTTCGTTGACTATACAGCAGCATCACACAGTGCCATTCATTTTCAATGGAAGTAAAGAGAGGAGAAACTGAGTGGGCGGGAGACGGATTAGCGATGCGAGCATGGGCGAGCGAGCTGAACAGGGTGGGACTAAATTTAGGGAAAGCTGTACTTTATGCAAATTGTCTGCAATATCGTGGCGCAAGTGACCAATCAAAGCTTTCCATAGCTTCCAGCCTCTACTGGATTGGCTGTTGATACCTACAGCTGCACTACCTAGCATACTAGCTAGCTTGCTAGCACCCACATGAGGCTTGAATGACCCCGAGTCGCCGAGTTTCACCACTGACCTTTTACCTTTTCAGCCAAAAGATAACACATTTGTTATTGACAATTACAACCTTATCAATGTGGATAATGTAGCTAGTCTGACCATATTGTTAATGTTAAGCAAGCTAGCTAACTTTATTATTAACATTGTTAGCAAGCTTATCAAATCAAATGTTATTGGTCACATACAGGTGTTTAGCAGATGTTATTGCAGGTGTAGCGAAATGCTTGTAGCTAGCCGTTTCCAGTTTCAAATTTCCTACGAGCACATCAAATCAAATCAAATTGTATTTGTCACATACACATGGTTAGCAGATGTTAATGCGAGTGTAGCGAAATGCTTGTGCTTCTAGTTCCGACAATGCAGTAATAACCAACAAGTAATCTAACCTAACAATTCCACAACTACTACCTTATACACACAAGTGTAAAGGGATAAAGAATATGTACATGAAGCCAGCATGATTAAAGATATCCCATCAAGGCCATTTACCATTGAAGAAAATGGTCACAGTGCTGGTCTACTTAAACCAGGGGTGGCCCTCCCCATAGAAATAGACAGAGGACTCTAGTGCCCAAATGCCAGTTTTAGCATGGGCAGCGTCATTTGGGACTTTCACCAACTGGGTGAGACTTCCTATGGGTTAAGAAAAGATCACATAATTCCATCCAAGTCATCAGGGGAGATGAGCCAATTAATTATACTCGTGAGCAAACATTACATAACTGCAGGTGGCAGTAAATTGCCAACCTTGACTTTTACCTGTTCAAACAACACACTCCAGGTGGCAGTATGCACCTTTTCAGTTTGTTTACCAACTCATAGAAGTATTAGAAGAAGAAAATGAACTACTTCAAAATGGAGATGACGCAATGGTGCTGAAAAGATGTTCCCCCTAAAAAAAGAGAGAGTTGCAAAGAAAAAGCCATATCTCAGACTGGCCAATAAAAATAAAAGATTAAGATGGGCAAAAGAACACAGACACTGGACAGAGGAACTATGCCTAGAAGGCCAGCATCCCGGAGTCGCCTCTTCACTGTTGACGTTGAGACTGGTGTTTTGCGGGTGCTATTTAATGAAGCTGCCAGTTGAGGACTTGTGAGGCGTCTGTTTCTCAAACTAGACACTCTAATGTACTTGTCCTCTTGCTCAGTTGTGCACCGGGGCCTCCCACTCCTCTTTCTATTCTGGTTAGAGACGGTTTGCACTGTTCTGTGAAGGGAGTAGTACACAGTGTTGGAAGAGATCTTCAGTTTCTTGGCAATTTCTCGCATGGAATAGCCTTCATTTCTCAGAACAAGAATAGGCTGATGAGTTTCAGAAGAAAGTTCTTTGTTTCTGGCCATTTTGAGCCTGTAATCGAACCCACAAATGCTGATGCTCCAGATACTCAACTAGTCTAAAGAAGGCCAGTTTTATTGCTTCTTTGATCAGAACAACAGTTTTCAGCTGTGCTAACATAATTGCAAAACGGTTTTCTAATGATCAATTAGCCTTTTAAAATAATAAACTTGGATAAGCTAACACAACGTGCCATTGGAACACAGGAGTGATGGTTGCTGATAATGGGCCTCTGTATGTCTATGTTGTCACGCCCTGGCCTTAGTATTCTTTGTTTTCTTTATTATTTTAGTTAGGTCAGGGTGTGACATGGGGAATGTATGTGTTTTTTGTAGTGTCTAGGGTGGTTGTAAGGTTTAGGGGGTTTATTAGAGTAGTTGGGTTTATGTTTAGTATAGTAGTCTAGCTGTGTCTATGGTTGAGTGTAGGTATCTAGGAAAGTCTATGGTTGCCTGAATTGGGTCTCAATTAGAGACAGCTGGTTATTGTTGTCTCTGATTGGGAGCCATATTTAAGGTAACCATAGGCTTTAGCTGTTTGTGGGGAATTGTCTATGTCGAAGTGTTTTGTGTCAGCACTGATGTTTGTATAGCTTCACGGTGTTTTGTTGTTTCCTTCTTTAAAATAAAAGAAGATGTACTTTCCACGCGCTGCGCCTTGGTCCTCTCTCAGTCCCTTTGACGATCGTGACATATGTAGATATTCCATTAAAAAAACTGCCATTTCCAGCCACAATAGTCATTTACAACATTAACAATGTCTACACTGTATTTCTGATCAATTTGATGTTATTTTAAAGGACAAAAAATGTGCTTTTCTTTCAAAAACAAGGACATTTCTAAGTGACCCCAAACTTTTGAAAGGTAGTGTAAATATGGCTAGTTAACAAGCTAACTTTCAGAGGATAAACTATATGGCTGTATATCCAAATATTGTTTGATTTGATTGCCATCTATAGTGGTGATGTCAGTAGTCCGACTGACAACTTTACCAGGATGAGGACTTGCCGATGTCAAACTCTTTCCAAAAGCATAATCTCTGATTAAGCAAGCTACATGACACATGTTGTTTACTTAGCTAGCTAGCTAAATGACACATGTTGTTTGCTTAGCTAGCTAGCTTAAACCAAATGGATAGGCTACCCTCACGTATCTGAAAATACATGATCAATTGATGTTTACTGATAATGTAAAGCATCCCGTTATTTGCTGTATAACTCTGATGATATAGCTAAATGTGGAAAAGAGTTCTTCTGACTATGGTCTTCAAGAGGTGATGATATTAAAAACAAATAGTTATAACATTTATTTAACAATCCCTTGAAAACGGCACGTAGTTGCCACTGGATTTAGCGTAGCGGAGGACTCCTTGCCCCCCAGCAGGCAAAACGAACACTCTGCACTTTTTTTTACCCCTTTTTTCTCTCAAATTTTGTGAAATCCAATTGATAGTTCCAGTCTTGTCCCATCGCTGCAACTCCCGTACGGGCTCGGGAGAGGCGAAGGTCGAGAGCCATGCGTCCTCCGAAACACAACCCCTGCCAAGCCGCACTGCTTCTTGACACACTGCTCGCTTAACCCGGAAGCCAGCCGCACCAATGTGTTGCAGGAAACACCATACAGCAAGCGACCGAAGTCAGCGTGCATGCGCCCGGTAGCCACAAGTAGTCGCTAGAGCGGGATGGGACAAGGACATCCCAGCCGGCCAAACCCTGCCCTAACCCGGACGATGCTGGGCTAATTGTGCTCCGCCTCATGGTCCTCCCGGTCTCGGTCGGCTGCGACACAGGCCGGGATCGAACCCGGATCTGTAATGATGCCTCTAGCACTGCGATGCAGTACCTTAGACCGCTGCGCCACTCGGGAGGCCCGGTCTGCACCTTCTCGTGAAGTTTTATTGATAACGCCCTATATATTTACTACTGTTTGGTTATTGCATATTAGTCCATTTCAAAATGCCCTTTGCAGCAGAGGCCAAAGGCCCAGGCTAGGTCAATAAAATGAATGTCAATCAGTAACTAGTATACCATAATTTAGACAATGTATAGTCATTACCTTGCACTTAATTGTCCCCCACAATGAAATCAGGGATGGGACTGTGGATCTGTCTGTACATTTGTTCATACGTTTGTTAGTCACACGCAATATCTTTGACAGCAATGAGTCGATTTTGACGAAACTTGGGTGAATGATGCGTCTTGCCATAGAGATCCAGCGTATACAAAATTAAACTGATTGGTCTTAGGCAGGAGCTATAGTGATTAACTGAAATTTGTTAAGTCAAATGCAAAATCTCAATTGGCCCAAGGGGGGAGGGGCGCTGCATCCTTCGTGGGGGACGACATGTTTACTGTTGCCTTGTTACTCTAGCTCAAGGTCTCTTCCCTCTATCTCAACCATCTCTCCTCTCTCTTTCTCTTCTTGCCGTATCCATTTTGCATTTTTCATCATCCCTCTGTCTCTTCTCCTCCACAGCCTGTTCATGTTGAAAGGCCTCCTGGTTAACTTCCCCAGTCTATTTTCTATTATATTTTTGACTGCTATGAATATCGACAGTCACTATTGGGAGAGAATATATGCAGTGTCAGTAAAGACATCTTTTGTCTCTTCTGTGACCACCTCGGGAACAGCAGGCTCCCTCCATCTCCCCACCTCTCTTCTCTCCTCCATCTCTCGGTAAGTGTCTCTGGGTCTTCAGTCACTCCTAACAATATCTCAGACAATTCAAACTAATTTGATTGACACATCTAGGCTCTCTGACATAATATAACATGACATAACATGAGATGATGTTGAACAGATTCACTTTGAAACTTTCCCTCTGGCTACATACATTCACATGCACCGCATCACATCCACTCTGGCATCTGTGTCTGTTTATGTTGTGGGACTGGGTTAACAAAGTACATTATGGCTACAAATTTCAGAGCACATCAAATTGGGAAAGATTTCCGACATCAATGTCACGGTCGGTCGGTTCACCTCCTCTCGGATGGATGGATGATGTTTGTTTGTTTATAGGATGAATGGAGCAGAATAAATTGGTCTCTGACCCATGCGGATTAAGTTAATGAGGCCTTTAGGTTTACTTTCTGTTTTTTTAATACCCATCAAATTCTCTATGGCATTGGGATTCACAACATAAATAGCATGTTTTTTCTCTCTATCCTGATGGCTGGCTGGGTTATTAATTTGAGCAACAGGGTCAAGAGGTGCAATACAGTCTAGTTCGAAAATATACAGGTCAATATACGTCATCACAAATCTGGGACCAGCGCTGTTCCTAACTAGCATAGCTGGTCCCATCGTTGCAAAGGGTTATGGGATATTAGAATCCTGTTGTCTTAACCTTTGTCATCTTCAAACTAGACTACAGTGGCATCCATGACGCTGGCTCTGGCTGACAACAAAATTCTCCTTTCCAAGAGAAACTGCTGCTCTGCTCTGCTCTGCTTTGCTCAGTAGAGTGTGGTACTTCTGCCAAACTAATTATGGGAGTCATTGATGGCACTTCAAACAACCTTAATTGTTCTGCACAATGAGCGGATAGCCCTGCACATGTAATTAAGCCCCTCTAGATGCACACTGACGATAATTATTTGATTACCCGGCTAGCTCTTCCTGCTATCCTTCCCGAGCTTGGCCCAAATGAAATTAGATTTCTATATTTCTTAATTAAGGCCAACAATGAATGAGAAAATAACACTAAATTATAAATGAAGATGAACACAATCCTTTTACTGCTACATTATCCACGTGCATTTATCATGAGATTGAAATTCAAAAATATTGATCGGAAATTGAACCTGAGCCATTATGTTATATAAGTGTGCTAATACTCAAGTAGTCTCTATGACACATACAGTTGAAGTCATTTCTCCAAAAAGTACGATCTTTGTCCCCATGTGCAGTTGCAAACCGTAGTCTGGCTTTTTTATGGCGGTTTTGGAGCACTGGCTTCTTCCTTGCTAAGTGGCCTTTCAGGTTATGTTGATATAGGACTTGTTTTACTGTGCATATAGATACTTTTGTACCTGTTTCCTCCAGCATCTTCACAAGGTCCCTTGCTGTTGTTCTGTGATTGATTTGCACTTTTCGCACCAAAGTACATTCATCTCTAGGAGACAGAACGCATTTCCATCCTGAGCTGTATGACGGATGCATGGTCCCATGGTGTTTATACTTGCGTACTATTGTTTGTACAGATGAACGTGGTACCTTCAGGCGTTTGGAAATTGCTCCCAAGGATGAACCAGACTTGTGGAGGTCTTCAATTGTTTTTCTGAGGTATTGGCTGATTTCTTTTGATTTTCCCATGATGTCAAGCAAAGAGGCACTGAGTTTGAAGTTAGGCCTTGAAATACATCCACAGGTACACCTTCAATTGACTCAAATGATGTCAATTAGCCTATCAGAAGCTTCTAAAGCCATGACATAATTTTCTGGAATTTTCCAAGCTGTTTAAAGCCACAGTCAACTTAGTGTATGTACACTTCTGACCCACTGGAATTGTGATACAGTGAAATAATCTGTCTGTAAACAATTGTTGTAAAAATTACTTGTGCCATGCACAAAGTAGATGTCCTAACCGACTTGCCAAAACTGTAGTTTGTTAACCAGAAACTTGTGGAGTGGTTGAAAAACGAGTTTTAATGACACCAACCTAAGTGTATGTAAACTTCTGACTTCAACTGTAGCTTCATTCTTGTGTGTTTCATTTCTCATGTTGCTTTTTGTACATCTTTTTTTCCTCATCATTTTGCTTGTTGGGAAAGACCTTGTAAATAAGCATTTCACTGTAAGGTCAACACCTGTGGTATTCGGCGCATTGAAGCCATGGAAGGCCACAATACAGTTTCTTATGAAGAGATTAATTTATAAAACCGAACATACATTTTTTATCAAGGGTGCCAATAATTTGAGGTGACTGTATAAGAATACACAATGGGACTTTTCAAAGCTCTCTTCACCCCACTTGACCCCTGTCTCTTCACTTGCGCATGTCTGTCACTTTTGATTTCTCTTAGAACGTCTGATGCCCTTAAATGTGTGTCTGTGGTGATTGTGATGACTGTGCACTGTTTTCAGTGCCAACACTTCTCACTGATAAGCAGTGAAAGAGAGACAGATGGAAATTGTGGGCTCTGTCTATCAGAAGCGATTGGTAATCTTATCCTCAGATGCTCTAAACTGCTTCTTGTGGGGCTTAGATACAGAAAGATGCCGTTTTCTCCCCCTGAATAGTTTAAGGAAAGGAAGGGTAAAGGCACCATTTCAGGAACACAAGCCTCCTTTACAGGTGTTCCAGAAGCTCTGCTACAGTAGGTGAGCTTGGTGTACAAGCCAAGGCCATTTACGGTTTCTTCAAATTATTTGAGTCTACATGATTTATGGTATGGCCGTCTAGCCACCCAGGACTGTTTTCTCCTGCTCGGTTCAAGGAAGACCCTGTTACAGAGACGCTCAAGAGCTTGGGCTAATATGATAAGCAGGGAACTGGGAGCAGGGGACAGTGGGGGCTTCTGTTGAGTAGCATTTACCCTTCCGTCACAAACAGAGTGAGAGAGAGAGGAGGGTCAGAAGAGAGGAATCTTTCCAGAGCAGAGCCATGGGGGAGAAGGCTATGGAGATCCTTCCTCACCATGCCCAGGGCTTAGCTCAGGAAGGTGGGAGGAGGAGGAAGACACTGTGCAGGGATCACCAGCCACAAATAATTATTGTTATTGAAGTTAAATTAAATAAGAAAATGTTTCTTAAACCAATTTTGTCTATTTCATTTTTTACTCCAAAGTAGCCAATTTTAGAGGTTGACTGAATGATACGGAAATTATCCAGAGCTCAAGAAGATAGTAAAACAAATTAACTGTAGCCAATATGAGTTATAAAAAAACAGACAGGCAGTCAGAACTAGAGTTTTAGCATTACAGTACCAGGGATGACAGTTTATATAGAAGCATTCCTAGAAAAAGGCAGGCCGGGCTATGTGAAGTGAGCATTAACAGACATGTCACCATGTAGATTAGGAGGGTGGAAGGTTTAGTAGTGAACCTGGGTTGAAAGGCATGAATATGTGAGCTTAGCCTAAGACATCAGAATTAGCTCTTACCTGTTATACTGAATTTCTTATAACATAAACTCTGTATGTATTTCTTAATTTGTTTTCTCCTTTTGAGTGGCAGCCTACGGGTACATGTTTCATAAACCTATAATTTGAAATGGATAATGTACATGTACCCCCCCCCCCCAAAAAAGCGTTATGTGGGGTTAGCATTAGTGAGCTAGCTAGCTACAGTAGTATTGTGTGCTGGCTGAGTGAGGCAGGCAGGCTCTCATAAACAGACAGTGAGGACTGTTAGCAGACGCGAGGGTAATGATTTGAGCAGTTTGTCCTCGTGTTGCCATCTCTCAGGGGAATGCAGCTCAAGACAGAACATCATTTCTGAAATGGTCCATGAGACAGTGCTATACAGTAGCTGCTGGGATCTCGGATGAATTGAGCACAAGCACATTCAAAGAGATACAATCTCAAATTATTCTAATACTGACCCATGACCCGTACAACAGTAAAATACACCCTAACCTACAATAAAGCTTATGAGTTACGGCACAGCTCCTATGTTGAGCTAATGCTCATGCGAAATGTCACACAATTCCCAGAGCAGCACACGTCAAAACAGTAAAGACCTTTTCCCTAAAGTGGACCGACTCACAGATAGTCCAGTTATGTCACTTGTCTCGTTCTCCTAATTCTAAATAGGGCAGGCATGTACCCATCCATGAACATTGACAAGTTTCATTGGGAAAAATGACAATTTTTGTGTGAAAATGGGGATCAGGTTGGGTGGCCTGTGGACTTCTTAATCTCAAGGTTTATCATGCATACACTTCCCTGAACCCTAATACCTTAAGGAGCTACCCCGCAAAATAAACACATCGACACAACATTTTTAAAACTTTCAGCCATGCGCATCAAAGGCTGGAGCATTGCTAAGTTGGCCTTTTGACAATATTTGTGAACATGCTGGCAGATGTCAAAAGGCTTTGACGGTAGGATTTTATAGGGGTAAAAAAAACACTAATACGGATGTGCTGTAGTTTCTGTGTGTGTTACTGAGTGTACTATGTCTGGGACTGCCAAAAAACAAGGGGGCAGGCCAGCATGCTTCAGCACGGGCGTGAGAAGATCTGCAGAAAAGAGATGAGTAGTCGATTCAAAGCCAGTCTTCTCCTTTTACAAGGGGATATTGGCAGACAAACATAACATTAAGAATTCTTAACCGTATAATGATGAATCTTTGTTGTGCTCATGTGAATTTCTATAATGATAGGTTATTCCTTCTGATCCAGAGCAGAACTGTAGCATAGCTCTTAGACTTTTAGCATACTTAAATTTCATCCCTCTGGTTTGTTGAAATCCACTCTAATCCCCATGTCCCCTGAAATGCCACTATGAAAACATTTTAATTTATGTAAAAGTCAAGGCCTGCTTACCGCCCCCTCCATGACCACAGAATGCTCCGGCATAGAGAGAGAGAGTCTAAATGAATCATCTGGAAAGGAGGGAAGACTTGAGAGAAACAGACACACACACAGCCGCTCTACCCCAGCCTCGGCCTCACAGGGCAATGAGTGGGATTAATTACTGTTGAGTTTGAACCAAGGAGGCCCAGAACAGATTATCCCAGATGCTTCACAAAAAGGCATTAGCGCTAGCTGTCCATCCCACTATGGCAGGAGAAACCGAGATGATGGGCTATGAGGCAGTGGGATGGATGTCACTGTGGATGCACACATATATCCACAGTCGGAGGATATGAGAGTCTCACGTCGGAGAAGTGCTACTCACATGCTGGCTTGCTTGCTATGCAGAGATTTGTCTCATTTCTGAACATAGGGTTAGTAGGCAGTCGTATGCCAATCTCTGCACACTCCTCACGAGAGGACAATTCTGTATAATTACAAGAGACAATCTAAAACAAAAGGCCTTCACTTTCAATGAGTCCCTCTCTCTCCTCTCCCCTCCTCCCAGGGAAGGTTACCTCAAGGGGGAATTCTAATGAAACAGATGGCTGAGTGCTCACAGGGGCAGAGTTAGACAGTCCCCCTGCAGCATAGCATTCTGAGGAGCTTCACTTCTTCTCACGTCCTGCCTGTGTGCATGTGTGAGAGAGAGAGAGTAAAATAGAGAGGGGAGAAAATGAGAGAGAGGTGTTGAGTGGTGATGAGAAAATGTGAAAGGCAGGAGTGTGTACTGAACTGTGTGGCTACATGTACTAGTGAATGTATTGGTTAGGGCATGTGTGAATAAAACAATGAATGGGGAAAAAAACTCAAAGCAGTTGTTCCTTATATTTTATTCTATACCTTTTTAATATTATGCAGTATGTGTGCTTATCAACAACCCCATTTCTGCTTCGCTCCACCCCCCCCATCATCCACATTGTTAGTGGACAGCGCTGGTCGTGCTGATAGCACAGTGTCTGGTAAACACAGCCAGTCACAACATACCTGTACATCTCCCTTATTGCTATATCCCATGGTTCCCATTTTAAACACAGAAAATATATATTGATATCCATTGATCAATAGCAAAGCAGTCAAAAATACTGTCCTCAGCAGAGATGTGTCTGTGTGACAGCTGTGGTACTGTCACTGCGGTTACAAAACAGAACAAAGCCATCTGATAGAGAGTGATGTACCGTAGCGCGTCATGTCCCACTCCTGCACATTACCAAAGTCAAAGAGATTATACATTGCAATCAATGTTTCTTTTAAAAACCATAATGATGATATGAATCTGTACATACACACAGTTTGGTGAACATTGCTTATCTTTATCATGGTGATGATGACGTCACTTAAGAATCTA
Organism: Salvelinus namaycush; assembly: GCF_016432855.1. Taxonomy (NCBI): domain Eukaryota; kingdom Metazoa; phylum Chordata; class Actinopteri; order Salmoniformes; family Salmonidae; genus Salvelinus; species Salvelinus namaycush. The sequence goes on along the minus strand of NC_052336.1, from coordinate 20,548,169 downwards.
AAATAAATACAGAAATATAAATAGGTCCTATGGAAATATATAAATCTGTATACGTAAATATACATTGACATATGATCCTAAGTATCAGCAGAGTATGTGAGATATACATAGTTCAGCAAAACGAAAGCTACAGTAAGAGAGAGAAGCAGGTTGGTACTGAGCCCTCACCTCCACTCCATGTACTGTATGCCCTTTCCCCCCTAAGCCAGTGAGGAGGACTGGAGGGTCTTGCTCCAAAGCAGCCTTGTTTGACTAACACCCATGGCGCCTCTGTGTTGCTAGGTGATGCGGTTCTGAATTGCACACTCATGCGTTCCACCCATCCTTGATTTGACGCACTCACATTTGCTACACTCTCACTAAACTGGGCCATATCTGGGTTGCACCCTTAACACTGCTCCCAACAGCATACTTTGGGATTAAACTCACATAATTATCATGTTATTCTATCTGACCGAAGTAGAGTGGAAAAGAGGTCAGTTGCATCAGGCCCTGCCATAAACAGTAGTTTTAACCACATGCGATTTCTCTATTTGAAATGTGTTGATACATGTGTCCCTGCCTCAGATGCCTACATAGGCTGGGATGGTTTGTTTGTTGAAGGTTAAGAATGAATCTGTGGTTCTAAATGAGTTATGAAGGCGTCTAGTAAACACAACGGTTCTGCTGCTGTTACATCTAATCCTCAATCACTGCAGCTGATTTCATTTTAGTGTGCACCACTGGATTCCCCCACCCACATTCACGGCCCAGTAATACAGCACAAAGGGAAGTGGGGAGGCAAAGATTAGGTTTGGAAATTGGGAGTGGCCCAAATGGAATCAAAATGTGTTGTGTTACAGAGACCGCCATGAATTGGAAATGCTGCTGGGTATGCCAGGAGAAGCTTCTCCAAGTCTCCCGTACAGACAGAGTCCAGGATGAAGCACTACAACAGCAGCACAGAATCCCATTCCCTCCACTCCCTCCAGCTCTCCAGCCCTGGCTATTGCTAGGACCAGAGCATGCTAACACACTAAGGCCCTGGAGTGATCTGGACAGAGGTGAACACAATGACATACATCTGCAGGCAGAAGGAAGGAAAGAGAACAAACTCCCACCCTGTCATTCTACAGTAAACCTGTTTGGTCTGTTATACTGAATTACAGAAAGACAACATCCAGGGGTTATATCTGCCTACCCTGAAATTAATTCAGAATGGAGGGGCTGTTTGTATTTGGATAGAGTAGTCTTTAGTTGCATGCTCTCACTGCCCTTGATATGTCCTTCATATGTTTTCTCTGGCATTCCACAACACATCAACCTTCCCATGTTGGATGGATGGTAAAAGGGAAATGTAATGGAAATAACTCTACTGTATATTGAGTCAGTCTCTGATATGTAGAATTCAAACACGGTTCACTGTTTTGTAGAATTAAGTCTATTTATAGTCTACAATAGATGGTCTTTATGGATGAGCTCTGAAATCTCCAAGGACATAAAGTTGCTATGCCTGTTTGCCTCTGTTCCCCACAGACATCCTTAAAGACAATCTATAGAAAGCTACACATAGATCAGCAGTAATTAATCAAAGGCCATGTCTAGACTTGACAGTTCATGCAGCTTTTATATTCTGATCATGGAGGTCTGAAAACCTCACACGTCTACACCTACATTTAAATGTGTCTACCGTGTCCACATTGTGTCCGGATTCCCTTTTCCCTATATTCAAATGCAGTATGCATTCTGCAAATGGTGGAACAGGCTAAATCTGATAATAACAAAACAAATTGATGGCAGTAGCCAACTACTGTAGCTAACTAGCAAGTTAAACTCTGCCAGCAAACTAGCTAGCAAAGCTAAAGGGATTGCAAACGGGTTAGCATAACTCTAGCCAAACAAAACATTGTTCTTTTTTAAAATATTAGCTAGCTGGCTAGCATTTATGAAGCCAGCAAACACGTTCCTCACATGCTAGGTATGTACACTACCGGTCAAAAGTTTTAGAACACCTACTCATTCAAGGGTTTTTCTTTATTTGTACTATTTTATACATTGTAGAATAATAGTGAAGACATCAAAACTATAAAATGACACACATGAAATCGTGTAGTAACCAAAAAAGTGTAAAACAAAAATATATTTTATACTTGAGATTCTTCAAATACCCACTGTTTGCCTTGATGAAGGCTTTGCACACTCTTGACATTCTTTCAACCAGCTTCACCTGGAATGCTTTTACAACAGTCTTGAAGGAGTTCCCACATATGCTGAGCACTTGTTGGCTGCTTTTCCTTCACTCTCAAACTCATCCCAAACCCTCTCAATTTGGTTGAGGTCGGGGGATTGTGGAGGCCAGGTCATCTGATGCAGCACTCCATCACTCTCCTTCTTGGTAAAATAGCCCTTACACAGCCTGGAGGTGTGTTGGGTCATTGTCCTGTTGAAAAACAAATTATAGTCCCACTAAGTGCAAACCTGATGGGATGGCGTATCGCTGCAGAACGCTATGGTAGCCATACTGGGTAAGAGTGCCTCACAGACAGTGTCACCAGCAAAGCACCCCCACACCATAACACCTCCTCCTCCATGCTTTATGGTGGGAAATACACATGCAGAGATCATCTGTTCACCCACACCGCATCTCACAAAGACACAGCGGTTGGAACCAGAAATCTCAAATTTGGATCCCAGACCCAGATCCCAGACAAATTTCCACCGGTCTAATGTCCATTGCTCGTGCTTTTTGGCACAAGCAAGTCTCTTCTTCTTATTGGGGTCCTTTAGTAGTGGTTTCTTTGCAGTAATTCGACCATGAAGGCTTGATTCACACAGTCTCCTCTGAACAGTTGATGTTGAGATGTGTCTGTTACTTGAACTCTGTGAAGCATTTATTTGGGCTGCAATTTCTGAGGCTGGTAATGAACTTGAAGAAACCTTGTTCTTGAAATTTTCCATCTTCACTGACCTTCATGTCTTAAAGTAATGATGGACTGCCGTTTGTCTTTGCTTATTTTATCTGCTCTTGCCATAATATGGACTTGGTCTTTCAGCAAATAGGGCTATCTTCTGTATACCCCCCCCCCCCCCTCACACACACACACACACCTTGTCACAACACAACTGGCTCCAAAGCATTAAGAAGGAAAGAAATTCCACAGATTAACTTTTAGCATGGCACTACTATTAATTGAAATGCATTCCAGGTGACTACCTCATGAAGCTGGTTGAGAGAATGCCAAGAGTGAGTAAAGCAAATCAAGGCAAAGGGTGGCTATTTGAAGAATCTCAAATATATAATATATTTAGATTTGTTTAACACTTTTTTGGTTACTACATGATTCCATGTGTTTTTTCATAGTTTTGATGTCTTCACTATTATTCTACAATGTAGAACACAGTACAAATAAAGAAAAACCCTTGAATGAGTAGGTGTTCTAAAACTTTTGACCGGTATTGTATTTCCTCCAACATTATTATGAAAAGGGGCCTCTCGCACCCAAAACACAGTTTTCTGGAGACTTGTGGGCAGAGTGCTGATGATGTCGCTCACTGCATGCACTTTCGGTAGCCTGATTGTGTCCAGACTGAGGAGAAATCTGCACATAATGCATCCCTGACTCCCTCCTGAAGTGGTCAGGCAGATCTGAACACAACCAGGCCACAATGGAACTTTTGTGCATCTAGACCAGTCTTTTCAATGCGATCTTCCTATTCTGATAGCAGAAGTCGCATGTAAGTGTCAAGTGTAGACATGGCCAAAGACAACATAATCCACTTGAAGAATAAATAGCATCAAAGGAAGACCAGACAGTTCAGTGTTAGGGAGGTGGGGCCTAGGTGAGAGACAGAGTCATGTACATTCAGACGGGACACTGACAGCTCCCTGAACGACAGACTGGAATGATTGACACACTATGCACCTCCTTATCTGTGATAATGGCCCAGGTCTTCCAGGGCAGGTCCAGACCCAGCTAATCGATCACTGTCTTGTGCCTATCTCTCTTTAAGCCATGACCTGTGCCTTCCCTGCCCACCCATCTTCAGACACCGACCACTCCCAGACATCGACCCTGGCACTGGGCTGAACACGCTGGGCTGAGATCTCTCCTACAGACACACACGCACATGTACAAACGCACAGGCACACACACCGTTACCTCAGCAACACCCAAAAGCTGCCTCAAATACCCACAAATCAATATCCTCCTGCCTCCCACAAACCTCCACGAGCGCTCCGGAACAATCATAAGGCAGGGGTGACATGCCTTCAACGTCCCCCAGAAAACAAGCAGCTCGTCAGCCTGCGAACCCCATGGGCTGCCTGTCTACCTGTCAGCGCCCTGACCGTCTGACCAACCACGTCATTCCTTCAATCTATCAGAGTCTCCTCACATTTACTCCTCTGTCTCAACCACTATCTCCCTCAACCCCGATCCAAAGTAGTCACATTTCCCAACTCAGACTTAATGAGGTCATATTGTGGAAAATAAACAAACCGGTTGAGGTTCTTGTTGTTTTTTTGTTCAGATGTGAAACAGCCACGGCAGTCTATTAGCTTCGTGTTTTAACAGCTCCAGCAGTCACAGGCTTTAACGATTGCACTGTACACACTATAGACATCAATATTCCTCCACTGGAGCTGATCACTTCCCTGTTCCCTCCCTGTGTCCAGCCAATCACGCTGCTGAGTGTTCTATCTGAGAGAATAAACGCATCCCCCTCCCTCCCTCCCTTCCTGTCTGTTTGTCTGTCTGAGGTGATGTCTGTGGGTTTCCCACCGTCAGCCGACCTGTCAGAGCGGCAGGTGCCACACGTCAGACAGACACCCATAGTGAATAAATATTTCAGAGCTTTCTAGATAGATAGCGCCTCGCTGCAGACGGAGACCAGGTGTAAAACAACAACAACAAACAGAGGGAGAGAGAGAAAGAGAGACGATTTAAAACCGATACTTTAGATCTGCATTCACTCCAATGGGAGAACAGAACTCATTTTAAAAGCCCTTTTAATCAATAGAAATCTTACTGTCCTGTTCAAATGAATTCAATTCAGCACTGCAATTTGCACTGGGAGACTGTCATGGCTTGTGTGTGTGTATGCATGTGCATGGGTGTGTGCATATCCGTGTGCATGCGTTCCTGTGTGTGTGTGTGATTATCCCTTGTTACAGGTCTGCTGAGGGAGGTAGTAATGAGAGACTAGAGTGTGGTCACTGTGCACTTCTGTCAACAAGATCATGCTGGCCTTACACGGGTCAGAGGTCAGGGGCTGTGTTGTTAAAAAAGAGTGTTGTGGCTGAGTGGTGTGACTGAGATAGAGATGGACCCAGCTGTCTGAACCCAGGGTAACATGCTGCTCCTTATGATGGGCTGTGGAGAGAGGCAGAGGTGATTACTGCTACCTGTCTATACAGAACATACAGCCAGGCATACAGCTGGTTGGTTAAAATTACATCATGTTATCTAGTTGGAATGAAGTCATGTTATCTGGTTGAAATGACGTCATGTTATCTGGTTGAAAGGACGTCATGTTATCTGGTTGAAATGACGTCATGTTATCTGGTTGGCATGACGTCATGTTATCTGGTTGAAATGACGTCATGTTATCTGGTTGAAATGACGTCATGTTATCTGGTTGAAATGACGTCATGTTATCTGGTTGAAATGACGTCATGTTATCTGGTTGAAATGACGTCATGTTATCTGGTTGAAATGACGTCATGTTATCTGGTTGAAATGACGTCATGGTATCTGGTTGAAATGAAGTCATGGTATCTGGTTGAAATGACGTCATGTTATCTGGTTGAAATGACGTCATGTTATCTGGATGGAATGACGTCATGTTATCTGGATGGAATGACGTCATGTTATCTGGATGGAATGACGTCATGTTATCTGGTTGAAATGACGTCATGTTATCTGGTTGAAATGACGTCATGTTATCTGGATGGAATGACGTCATGTTATCTGGATGGAATGAAGTCATGTTATCTGGATGGAATGAAGTCAGGTTATCTGGATGGAATGACGTCATGTTATCTGGATGGAATGACGTCATGTTATCTGGATGGAATGACGTCATGTTATCTGGATGGAATGACGTCATGTTATCTGGATGGAATGACGTCATGTTATCTGGATGGAATGACGCCATGTTATCTGGTTGGAATGAAGTCATGTTATCTGGATGGAATGACGTCATGTTATCTGGTTGAAATGACGTCATGTTATCTGGTTGAAATGACGTCATGTTATCTGGATGGAATGACGTCATGTTATCTGGATGGAATGACGTCATGTTATCTGGATGGAATGACGTCAGGTTATCTGGTTGAAATGACGTCATGTTATCTGGATGGAATGACGTCATGTTATCTGGATGGAATGACGTCATGTTATCTGGTTGAAATGACGTCATGTTATCTGGATGGAATGAAGTCATGTTATCTGGTTGAAATGACGTCATGTTATCTGGATGGAATGAAGTCATGTTATCTGGATGGAATGACGTCATGTTATCTGGATGGAATGACGTCATGTTATCTGGATGGAATGACGTCATGTTATCTGGATGGAATGACGTCATGTTATCTGGATGGAATGAAGTCATGTTATCTGGATGGAATGACGTCATGTTATCTGGATGGAATGACGTCATGTTATCTGGATGGAATGACGTCATGTTATCTAGATGGAATGACGTCATGTTATCTGGATGGAATGACGTCATGTTATCTGGATGGAATGACGTCATGTTATCTGGATGGAATGACGTCAGGTTATCTGGATGGAATGACGTCATGTTATCTGGATGGAATGAAGTCATGTTATCTGGATGGAATGAAGTCAGGTTATCTGGATGGAATGACGTCATGTTATCTGGATGGAATGACGTCATGTTATCTGGATGGAATGACGTCATGTTATCTGGATGGAATGACGTCATGTTATCTGGATGGAATGAAGTCATGTTATCTGGATGGAATGACGTCATGTTATCTGGATGGAATGACGCCATGTTATCTGGTTGGAATGAAGTCATGTTATCTGGATGGAATGACGTCATGTTATCTGGTTGGAATGACGTCATGTTATCTGGATGGAATGAAGTCATGTTATCTGGATGGAATGAAGTCATGTTATCTGGATGGAATGAAGTCATGTTATCTGGTTGAAATGAAGTCATGTTATCTTGATGGAATGAAGTCATGTTATCTGGATGGAATAAAGTCATGTTATCTGGATGGAATGACGTCATGTTGGCCTTTCTAGGGAGTTTTTCCTAGCCACCGTGCTTCTACACCTGCATTGCTTGCTGTTTGGGGTTTTAGGCTGGGTTTCTGTACAGCACTTCGAGATATTAGCTGATGTACGAAGGGCTATATAAAATAAACTTGATTTGATTTGATGTTATCTGGATGGAATGACGTCATGTTATCTGGATGGAATGACGTCATGTTATCTGGATGGAATGACGTCATGTTATCTGGTTGAAATGACGTCATGTTATCTGGATGGAATGACGTCATGTTATCTGGATGGAATGACGTCATGTTATCTGGATGGAATGAAGTCATGTTATCTGGTTGAAATGACGTCATGTTATCTGGATGGAATGAAGTCATGTTATCTGGATGGAATGACGTCATGTTATCTGGATGGAATGACGTCATGTTATCTGGATGGAATGACGTCATGTTATCTGGATGGAATGACGTCATGTTATCTGGATGGAATGAAGTCATGTTATCTGGATGGAATGAAGTCATGTTATCTGGATGGAATGAAGTCAGGTTATCTGGTTGAAATGAAGTCATGTTATCTGGATGGAATGACGTCATGTTATCTGGATGGAATGACGGCATGTTATCTGGATGGAATGACGTCATGTTATCTGGATGGAATGACGTCATGTTATCTGGATGGAATGACGTCATGTTATCTGGATGGAATGACGTCATGTTATCTGGATGGAATGAAGTCATGTTATCTGGATGGAATGACGTCATGTTATCTGGATGGAATGACGTCATGTTATCTGGATGGAATGACGTCATGTTATCTGGATGGAATGACGTCATGTTATCTGGATGGAATGACGTCATGTTATCTGGATGGAATGACGTCATGTTATCTGGATGGAATGAAGTCATGTTATCTGGATGGAATGACGTCATGTTATCTGGATGGAATGACGTCATGTTATCTGGATGGAATGAAGTCATGTTATCTGGATGGAATGAAGTCATGTTATCTGGATGGAATGAAGTCATGTTATCTGGTTGAAATGACGTCAAGATATTCGGTTGAAATTACGTCATGTTATCTGGCTGGAATTATGTAATTTCAACCATTCTTGTCCGCTGGGATTAATCTCAACATACAGGACTATGAAATTGTCCACAACTACCATTTCTATTCTGTCATGACCCGTCTTCCTGTCTGTACCTCCTTGATGTAAAACTGCATAACCCATATTTATTCTAAACAAAAATAAATGAAATGTACATACATTCAACATGTTTAACTCAACACTGCCATTCAATGTGGGAGAATGTCTACGTTGACCGTATAGCAGCTGTGGGTAGTAATGTGGAGTGGTAAGATCTTTTCTATCAAGCAGCACACAGGTATCTGATATCATTACAATAATAAACGTAATTGCTTATGTCCAAATTGTCTATTTCCTGTGTGTTTGCTACATTATCTGACTGTGAAGTATGTGTGATTGACGGCTCTTGGAGCACTAGTGAGTGTAGTCGTTTCTAGCATTGAGAGATTGAAGGGTCCTGGAGGTACACAACTCCACACACAAGCTGGGATGGTAGTCCTAGTTTTGTGAAAAGGCAAAACCCCCCTTGGTTAGTCTGGCAAGCTCTTGCCTTGCATTAGACTACTCTCCCTCTCTTTCTCTCTCTCTCTTAAACACACAGACACACACTCAAACACACACTCACACTCAGTCACTATCACACACACATAAATGCACACACTCTGTCCACTAGCACACAGATTGCAGGGCTCAACTTGTCCTTGTCCATCCAAAACATTTGCGGCATGATGAGCTTGGAAGACAAAGTGAATTTGTTAGGACAGGGTTGAGGACACTGCAGGAAGCCTATCACTAACACATCATACTGTCTCACTACAGGGATGGAGGGCCTGTAGCCCACTCAACACCCCCCAATACTACGACAATACAACGACACACAGGCCAAAGAGGAGGCAGATTGATCACCCCAGAGGAAAGTCTTTTTGGTTTCCTAAAATCTCTTCTCCACCTCGGAAGGTTTCGTAAAGTCTATACAGTGGATAAATAAGTAATATAATCGATAATAGATGATTAAGGATCAACAATATGTGATCCTGTATAGGATGAAAAAATACGTCTGTCTGCTCTTATTGAAGCATGTATTTTCCGCTGAAAAGGTTGATTCTGTTCTTTTAAAACACACAAAAAAGCATCTATACATGCAGGTATTAGTGCATAGGTTCCTGCAAAAAAGTACTATTGTGTTGTCCATCTAACCATCAAACCAAACCCCATCATATGAATTTGGCATAGTTAGAAACAAAGAAATGACCATCTCTTAAATGGATATCATTTTCTGTTCACACCCTCCTGTCCCTTGATTAGCATATATTTTAAATATATTTCTATGTATATACGCATGAATAAAAAAGGGACGAGGACAAAACAAAAACAAAGAAAGAGCAGTAGACTAGGGAGCTCGAAGTTACCTGGTTAAGTGTCATCTTTTAAAATCACAGTAATATTAAGATGGTGGAAATGATAACGATTAGAACACAGTGAAGCCTAAAAGAGAATGACATCATACAGGAAGATCGTTTGTGTACTAGTCCAGGGATGGTGCACAGGAGGGTGTGATCAAACCTCACAAATTGGAGGTTAGTTTGGAGCGGACAGGTTCTAGTTCAGAGTGGGCTGCAGAGCCTTTCCATGGCGGCAGGGCCGGGGAGGCCACGGGGGACTGAGTCTGGTGCTGCAGGTGTCCTGGAGACATCTGGGCAGGGACAGGAGGAGCCATGTGCCCTGACACCGAGCTACAGGGTTTTGGAACTAGGATGGGGGAGGAGTAGGGCGAGGAGAGGCAGTATCCTGGCTCCATGGAGGAGCGTGGGGGCGAGGTGCGAGGGGGTGAGGAGCGTGGGAGTGAGGAGTATCCCATGGCCTGGGCCACATCCTGGGGCAGGGAGGGGTTAGAACAGGACAATAGTTTCATATCCTCAGAGAAGCTGCCCAGCCCCAGCAGAGACTCACTGCCGGCTGCGTGCTGCTGGCTGGGGAGGGAGGTCTGGGGCATGAGCAGAGAGCTGTGGGACCCCGTGGCACTGGACGAGTCACTGTAGTGGAAAGTCCTTCCTGTGACTGGGCTTTGGACCGTGGGGCTAGGCCCCAGGGGGGTGTAGCAGGGCGAGCCGTTACCTGAGCCGTACTGGGCCAACGAGGCCAGGGCAGACCTCTCCAGGGACAGCTGAGGGACCAGGCCAGACTGTAAGCCTGCCAGGCTGAACTGGGTCAGGGGAGACGGGGAGCCCTCTGGGGCCTGCTGGGTGGAGGAGGAGGATGGGGAGCCTGGAGGGGGGAGGTGGTAGAACCCACAAGGAGTCCTACCCCCGCCTGCAAACTGCTGCAGGGAGCCCACCTGTGGAGGCTTGGGGGGCAGCTGGCTGTGGAGCAGCTGACAGGGGTTCATGTTGCTGGATGAACCAGTGGACTGGGGGCTGATACTACAACCAGAACTAGAGGTACCCAGAACTCCAATTGTCATTCCACTTGTAGCCCCTCCCATTGCCTCTCCTATATGCCCTCCAGCTGCCCCTCCCATTGCTCCACCAGCTCCTATATGGCCTCCACTAGTTCCTCTAATGTGCCCACCACTAGCCCCTCCTGAGTACCCCCCAGTGGCTCCTCCTATATGCCCTCCAGTAGTATATCCTTCTATAGACCCACGTCTACCCCAACCAGTGGCCCTTCTTATTTTCCCACCCGTGGCCCCCTCAGCAACCCCTCCTATTTCACCTCCGGTAGCGCCTCCTGAAGACCAACCTGTAGCCCCCCCTATAGCTCCCCCTGTTGCTCCACCCATCCCTGTCCCCACGGCTCCCCCCATGGCTCCCTGCTGGAAGAGGGCAGCAAGAGGCGGGGTGGTGCAGCGGAATGGCTGCTGCGTCTGGGGCTGTGAGTGAAGCTGGGCCGTGCTCTGGGCCGTGCTGTGGGAGGGAGAGCCCCCGGAGGAGGAGAAAGGCCCAAAGGGAAAGGCGGAGGCCCCGGTAGGCCCAGGCTGGGTTCCACTGCTGCTGGACGCCTGCTGACTGGAGCTGGCTGCCCCTGACCCCTGAGTCGTGTGGTGGGCCCGGAAGGAGGCCAGCAGGGCTGTGTCCATCCCAGAGCAGTGCAGTTTAGATGGGGTGCTGGAAGGGGAGTCAGGCCCCATGGAGGAGGTGGGCGCCGACGTGTGGAACTTCTTCAGCCGATCAGGGGGAGGGTCCTGGAGGTTCCTGGAGCCCAGGACCGTGACCGGCGGGCGGAAGAGCGCGGCGGGGAGGTGTGGGAGGTGGGGGTGGTGCGTCAAGGCGATGGCAACAGAGGTGGTGGCGGCAGCAGCCTGCAGGGGTGCCTGGATGAGGGGAGCCCAGATGACGGGGGTGTGCCCCGAAGACGGGGGCTGAGGTGGAGGAATGTTCTGGAGTAGGTGGGCGCAGGTGGCCATGTCTCTGTCATGCTGCACAATCTGCTGGATGATCTCGTTCTCCTGGTAGTTGAGAACGCCGGAGCTCAGGTCATGCTGCACCTTGTGCTGCAGGAGGGAGTTCTTCTTCCCTGTGAGACAGACAGACAGACAGACAGACAGACAGACAGACAGACAGACAGACAGACAGACAGACAGACAGACAGACAGACAGACAGACAGACAGACAGACAGACAGACAGACAGACAGACAGACACAGACAGACAGACAGACAGACAGACAGACAGACAGACAGACAGACAGACAGACAGACCACACAGAAACAGTACAATTAGCTGGATCGTCCAGTTAGTTAGTTAAACACTTTGGAATTGCATCTGATTTAGAGATAGTTTTTTCACTATACAGTTAGCCACACACTGCCTGGCCCTACTGCACAATAACCAGCTACATCATAATCACCTCTGATCCTGTGAACAAGCAACACATTTGCCAACAAAGGCCGCTGAGTCTTACTGAGTTTTAGCCCCTAGGCTGCACATTGACTATTAAAGGGCGTCAGAATGGCTGTGATCAGCCTACTCCCAGACTCCTCTTTGATTCCTATGTCACACGGTCGCTGCATTCTGAAGCACTTCTCCCTAACAGCACCGAGCACAAGAACAGAGCTTGAAAAGAGAAACCCTGGCTGAAACTTGGAGGAGAGAGGGAGAGAGAGAGAGAGAGGGGGGACGGGGACGTAGCCTACCAAGGGGAATAACACAGAGGAAGCATGATAGTTCCAGCAGGCTGTGTGTGTGTGTTTGTTTGACTAGCTCTTACTGTGGAGCTGTAGATAAGAGGCAAAGTGAATGCAGATGAAACACGGCTCTGAATGGGGACATGGCTGACTGATATGGAAAGAATGAGGGGCTGGTCAGTGTTCACACTAACGTCAGTGATTTCACAGTGTAGGGCAGTGCTCCTCTGCTGTCATTGGATGGCCAGAGCTCCATGGCCAGTGGTGGAGGGGTCAGGGGTCAGCCACTCACCAGATTACAGAGACAGGATGGGGATGGCCTGAAATAGCTCTCTATGACAAGACAAGCTAAGTAACAAAAAGTTGAACTCAACTCTGGCCCTATCCGTCTTGGGTGGGCATGCCAGCAGTGACAGGGTTAATTCACCGTTTGTTCTAAAGCACTAATCCTGAAAGGCTGGTGCTATGTGGTGGGATTGAAATCGTACAGTACCCGCACGCTCAGCTCGCTACTGTCAATGCAATTAGGCCCAGATCAATCTCTCTCCATTTCAGATATGAGAGGCTTGCGATTAGGGGGAGCAGTGCTGGGGGCTGTCTCTCGGTCCGCCCTGACCCCGACGCCGCTCGCACGCCGCCGTAGCAGGCCCAGCTCTGATCCGATTGCACAGGGTCCATTAAGACAGTAATTAATTAGTAGGGCATCGCTGTGTGAATGACTTCATTATGCAGGAGGGCTGGGGAAAGGTGAACACCATCTATTTACAACATGCAGACACAAAGGCATCAGGCATCAGGACCAGGAGAGGTTGATATTGGAGGCAGGAGGAGGAGGCTTTCCCTCATCGCTTCAAAGCAGCCATTTTCACCAAAGAAAGAGCCCCTTGCCTGCAGCCATTGTTCAACATTTCATTAGAGACATACCCAGGGCCGTAATGAAGAACGCAGAGATAGTTCAGTTATGATCGAGGCGTGCTGACGTTTATTGTGAATCTTCTATTTGTCTGGGCTGGCTGAGAACTGAATGAAGTGTCATATCAGTGCACACGCTGTACACGTCACTGAAGTGGTGCTAGTATGAAAATAACCAGTATTTTATGTACTTAACTACTGTATTCCAAACACCTACCTCCCCTGTTCTTCAGGGCCAATACAACAGATGTGAGATGATCCATTCTCTTACTGTTAGCACCGGACATTTTATCTGTCACTGTCTGTTATGTAAATTGTATATAACTAACCAAACTAAATACACTTATACTTTTCACTAGGACAACTAGGTGAGCTATATATAGTGAGTTCTTCACCACCACCATGGGGTTTTCCTCTCTTTAACTTACATCACTGTCCCTGCCTGGAGAGATTATCACATGAGATGATAAAACAATATCCTGTAGAATAGAGAGAGTTGTCTCCTCTCCTCTCTCTGTGGTGCCCATCCGTCCCTCCTCCCTGGCAGCCAGGGCCCACGGTGCCAGATGTGTGGAGGCCAGCGTGGGAGGGGTGGAGACATCTGAGCTAATATGACACATCTGTTTGCCTTGCCTACTGGTCCAACTGGCCCTGAGCAGGTAACTAACATACACAAACACTGACTGCATGGCCTCCTCTCCTCTTCGCTGGCTGCTCACTTAGCTGGAAACAGCTCCCCTCCAGAGGATTCCTCAGCTTTGGCACATCTGTGTTTGATTCTCAGACAGACACCTCCATGTACAGTACAGTGACCGGCAGCTGACTCCACTTTGTAATTTACTCAGCCAATCCATATCCATTTACTACAACATCACGTTTCATTTGTTCCATCCGGGATTTTAACCAGTGGCAATCTAGTACAGAGTGTTACCTGGGGACTGTAACACGTCTTTGAATACATTCATACTTCACAATACTTGACAGTGGAGAGGCGGATGATTGGCTGTAACAATCAGCTCAATTACAGTGATACATATGGAGTTGAAAGTCATGTTGTACTATGTAGTCTCTTACCTATGCGGTCCAGCCGGTCCAGAGCCACAGTCTCGAAGGCCCGTCTCATCATGGGGTACTCTTCCAGGACCTCGTTGAAGTTGTCCACAGACAGAGAGTACAGACGGCAGTAGGTGTCTGCTCTGACGCTGGCTGTTCTTCTACCCCGCGTCAACAGACAGATCTCTGCACAGGACACAGGAAGAGAGGAAAGTCGACACACTATGACGTCATGGTGACATGTTCACTATGGTCAAGGTAGAGATCCTGTTGTCGAGTAGGGCTGATGTTATGCCAACGTTGGTCCACTTCTTATCAAATGTCAGGGAAATCTTTGTGAAGGCTGACAGAAGTATTAAGACCTAATGTTTCCTATGACATGTATCACCCCGACTGAATTCTCTCATGTGTAAACTAGACCTGAAGGGATGACACACGCTGCTGTGAAAAATAGATAAATATCACTATTGTCCCACTTACCGTTTATGATGACGAAAATGGGGAACAAAAACGTGAACCGCTGAACCAGGGGTAGGCAACCGTGTTCCTGGAGTGCCACAGGTACTGCAGGATTAGGTTCCAACTAGGCACCACACCAGACCAACTAAGCTACTTGATCAGTTCAGTGATTGCCTAAATTCAACACACCTGGTCTTCCAGGTCAAAAACATGAAGTGCCTGCGGCACTCCAGGACCAGGGATGCCTACCCCTGTGCTGAACAGTTTTTTCCCCTCTCCTTTTTAGCATTACAAATGAGAATTTTCTGTAATCCACAGCTGAAGCACTAAATGCCATTTTGAAAGCTTAGAGGTCTGCTAGACCTCCTCTGTCATGCCAGATCAGGAGAATAATGTTCCATTTAACAGTCAGCCGTGCTGTGGAGCTCTGGTATCAACAGCACCCCTATGCCGTATGCCTGCCGCGGGTGTGTGTGTGTTGTTTGTGTGTGAGTGTGTGTGAATTTACAGTATGCGTGCCATGTGCTTTTCTGTCACAATCACACACATCCCACTTGTGGGCCACTCTCCGACTCTCACTTTCATCTACTCTCCAACTCTCAGTCCCAATCCCACGATAACACTTAGTCTTTCTCAGAAAAAGCCTTTTCCAACTCTTCTATTCAATTCTCAGTTGCTGCAAAATTAACTGCCTTTCTACTGCTCCCTATGTAACATTTACTAGGAATCCCTCTTCCATCATATCACTTTGAATCTCACTTCTCACTAATCTGTTTTTCTCTCTCGCTCTCCCCTCTCCTTTCCCCTCTCATACTGCCTCTCTGTGTATTGCACAGTGCATGGCGGGTTAGAGAGGATGAGGGCTTCTGCCTTCTCTCTAGTGCAGCCAGATACCCAGCCAGGCAAAGCCTCCTTGTCCCTGACCATGTCTGCCCTAATGAAAAACAACATGTGCAGCTCATCCTGTGTGTGTGTGTGTGAGAGAGGGAGTTGTGTGTGTCTGCGCTGCTGGGTAACCCCATTTGTGTGTTTGTGTGTGCTCCCAGGTCAGCTCTGGCTCGGGCCTGTGTTGGGGGTCCGTTTTCTGCAGGCCTGCTCTGCTCCCAGTAATCCCCTCTGGAGAGGAGCGTCCTGCCCTGCCTGGCTGTATTAAATCCTTTTGCCTCGTGGCTTTCTGGCTGAAACCAGCACTGCTGAGATGAGACACTGAGCTGCAGAGCCTTTCTTCCAGCCTTATCTGCCTGTCTTAAGAGAAGAGGATGTAAAGCCCAGACTCTTAGCACTGGTATCTGAACTCTGACTGTAGAAGACCCAGCATGGAGCAATGAGTAGCAGCTAGAGCTCAACGCTAAACAATGAGAGATTAACACTCAATCCTGGAGAACCTGGGATAAATGGAGGGACAAACCCTGCGACCCTGACAGAGGAACACTGAGTTCCTCTGACCCATATCAGAACTAAAGATGAGTCATTATACATGGACGCCTGGTCATAAACT
Organism: Salvelinus namaycush; assembly: GCF_016432855.1. Lineage (NCBI taxonomy): Eukaryota > Metazoa > Chordata > Actinopteri > Salmoniformes > Salmonidae > Salvelinus > Salvelinus namaycush. Next base: position 20,531,812 of record NC_052336.1, on the reverse strand, counting down.
CAGCAAAAAAAGAAACGTCCCTTTTTCAGGATCCTGTCTTTCAACGATAATTCGTAAAAATCCAAATAACTTCACAGATCTTCATTGTAAAGGGTTTAAACACTGTTTCCCATGCTTGTTCAATGAACCATAAACAATTAATGAACATGCACCTGTGGAACGGTCATTAAGACACTAACAGCTTACAGACGGTAGGCAATTGAGGTCACAGCTATGAAAACTTAGGACACTAAAGAGGCCTTTCTACTGACTCTGAAAAACACCAAAAGAAAGATGCCCAGGGTCCCTGCTCATCTGCGTGAATGTGCCTTAGGCATGCTGCAAGGAGGCATGAGGACTGCAGATGTGGCCAGGGAAATAAATTGCAATGTCCGTACTGTGAGACGCCTAAGACAGTTCTACAGGAAGACAGGATGGACAGCTGTTCGTCCTCGCAGTGGCAGACCACGTGTAACAACACCTACACAGGATCGGTACATCCGAACATCACACCTGCGGGACAGGTACAGGATGGCAACAACAACTGCCCTAGTTACAGCAGGAACGCACAATCCCTCCATCAGTGCTCAGACTGTCCGCAATAGGCTGAGAAAGGCTGGACTGAGGGCTTGTAGGCCTGTTGTAAGGCAGGTCCTCACCAGACATCACTGGCAACAAGGTTGCCTATGGGCACAAACCCACCGTCGCTGGACCAGACAGGACTGGCAAAAAGTGCTCTTCACTGACGAGTCGTGGTTTTGTCTCACCAGGGGTGATGGTCGGATTTGCGTTTATCGTCGAAGGAATGAACGTTACACCGAGGCCTGTACTCTGGATCGGGATCAATTTGGAGGTGGAGGGTCCGTCATGGTCTGGGGCGGTGTGTCACAGCATCATCGGACTGAGCTTGTTGTCATTGCAGGCAATCTCAACGCTGTGCGTTACAGGGAAGACATTCTCCTCCCTCATGTGGTACCCTTCCTGCAGGCTCATCCTGACATGACCCTCCAGCATGACAATGCCACCAGCCATACTGTTCGTTCTGTGCGTGATATCCTGCAAGACAGGAATGTCAGTGTTCTGCCATGGCCAGCGAAGAGCCCGGATCTCAATCCCATTGAGCACGTCTGGGACCTGTTGGATCGGAAGGTGAGGGCTAGGGCCATTCCCCCAGAAATGTCCGGGAACTTGTAGGTGCCTTGGTGGAAGAGTGGGGTAACATCTCACAGCAAGAACTGGCAAATCTGGTGCAGTCCATGAGGAGGAGATGCACTGCAGTACTTAATGCAGCTGGTGGCCACACCAGATACTGACTGTTACTTTTGATTTTGACCCCCCCTTTGTTCAGGGACACATTATTACATTTTTGTTAGTCACATGTCTGTGCAACTTGTTCAGTTTATGTCTCAGTTGTTGAATCTTGTTATGTTTATACAAATATTTTCACATGTTAAGTTTGCTGAAAATAAACGCAGTTGACAGTGAGAGGATGTTTCTTTTTTCCTGAGTTTATTTGAGGAAATTTGTCGCTCCCTATCCATAGGTGTTATTGCTAAAAAAAGCTATTGACTTTAAAAGGAAACATCCTCATGTGGTTCTTTCTGTGTTTAAACATTGCTGCTCTGCTGTACTGTGAAAGTCCCGAAGCACTAATTGTAATTGACTAATTGATTTTGCTCGCAGCCTACGTCGGCTATGAAACTAACATTTATTCGATGGTGCATCTAAAGGCACTGTGACCTCTGTTCTACCCTGCTCAAGCACAAACTCCTCTTGCTAGTACACCATTAACAGTCAAATTATGTATGAATGGTTTAATCTCTATGCTGACTCACTTTTACAGTCTGACGCAATAGTACAAAAATCCTGCATGAAATCACTGAACAGGCTTACTTTATCCAGGTCTGTGTATATGATGTAGTGGCGTGTTTCTTTCTCTCGTCTGTCTTAGCTGCTCCTGCTGCTCTTCAAGGAAGAAAATTGATTTCATAATTGGAGTGAAACACATACAGTGACAACTGTCTACTACACTGTGTGCTTGGAGTGTAAATGGAACTGCTCCAATTCAAATGGGATGTGAAATGGGAGAAACAGGAAGGATGCTGCGTACGGCTCTAACACCGTCATTAAGTTTGCCGACGACACGACGGCGGTGGGCCTGATCACCGACGACGATGAGACTATAGGGAGGAGGTCAGAGACCTGGCAGTGTGGTGCCAGGACAACAACCTTTCCCTCAATGTGGGCAAAACAAAGGAACATATTGTGGACTGCATCGACGGGGCTGTAGTGGTGCGGTTCAAGAGCTTCAAGTTCCTCGGTGTCCACATCACTAAGGACCTATCATGGTCCAAACACACCAACACAGCCGTGAAGAGGGTACGACAACATCTCTTCCCCCTAAGGAAACTGAAAATATTTGGCATGGGCCCTTAGATCCTCAAAATGTTATACAGCAGCACCATTGAGAGCATCTTGACTGGCAGCATCACCGCTGGCAACTGCTTGGCATCCAACCACAAGGTGCTACAGAGGGTAGTGCGTACGGCCCAGTACATCACTGGGACCAAGCTTCCTGCCATCCAGGACCTCTATACCAGGCAGAGGAAGGCCCTAAAAATCCAGCCACCCAAGTCATAGACTGTTCTCTCTGCTACCGTACGGCAAGCGGTCCTGAACAGCTTCTACCCCCAAGCCATAAGACTGCTGAACAGTTTATCAAATAGCTACCCAGACTATTTACATTGACCCCTTTATTATGTTTTGTATCTTCCTTTTTTGCACTGACTCTCTTAATTTGATTTGCTGTTGTACAGTACAGTATGACCTTGTATACACAACACACATAACTGGCTGGCTCACATTGGAAGGGTTTGGGAAATGACTGGGAAATGATGGGGGTTGGTCTTGGGAAGACTCTGTGTGTGTCTGTGTCTGTGTGTGTGTCTGTGTGTATGTGTGTGTTCATTTATGTGTGTGTGTATTAGCTGGGTCTCCCATGGTGAGGTATCAGTGTCCTCCGGCCTGGTCTGGGGAGCCTCACCTGGACTCTGGTTCTCTGCTGTCAGCTCCCATCTCCATCGCCCCTGGCAGCCCACAGGCCCTCTGAGAGGACACTCTCTAACCTTTGAAACATCTGCACCGGGCAGCCTGATTCCCCATGACACACCGCGCTCGCTTGCTCCCTCCCAGCATTAGCATAGGCAAATACACACTGGCCTATGATGAGAGGGGTCGGGGAGTGTATGGTTTAGCCATCACCATAGCTGGTGTCATGTCACTTCTCATCGCCTCTCCTTCTTCCTCCAATGCTAACAGCAGTAATTTACTTATACACTGTTGCTGTTAGATCTGTTTGATGCTGCATGGGGGAACTACTAGCTTAATACAACGGTTAAACGTGTAGCTCAGTGACTATAATACAGTCTTACAGAATAGATTCACTCAGTCCCTGACTCTTTTCCCTTCCCCGTTCCACCTTCTCTAGGAGGAGTGGTGAGGCTGTGTTAAAATGGGTTAAGGGGGCGAGAGGATTACCTGCGACTCCACTGCCAACCCTCTTCAATGACTCACTCAGTCAGGGCAGCCATTTGGCAGCTCTACAGTCTGCTTCTCCACAGAGACAAGGACAGGGTCAGGGACAGAGACACGGACTGAGCCAGGGACAGAGACAGGGACTGAGACAAGGACAGAGACACGGACTGTGACAGGGACAGAGACAGAGACAGGAATGGGGACAGAGGCAGAGACAGGGACTGAGGAATAGAGACAGGGACAGAGACAGGGACTGAGACAAGGACAGGGACAGAGACAGGGACTGAGACAGGAATAGAGACATAGGCAAAGACGGGGACAGAGACAGGGACTGAGACAGGAATAGAGACATAGGCAGAGACAGGGACAAAGACAGGGACTGAGACAAGGACAGGGACAGAGACAGGGACTGAGACAGGAATAGAGACATAGGCAGAGACAGGGACAGAGACATGGACTGAGACAAGGACAGGGACAGAGACACAGACTGAGACAGGGACTGAGACAAGGACAGGGACAGAGACACGGACTGAGACAGGGACAGGAATGGGGACAGAGGCAGAGACAGGCACTGAGACAAGGACAGGGACAGAGACACGGACTGAGACAGGAATAGAGACATAGGCAGAGACAGGGCTCAGAGACAGGGACAGAGACAGGAATGGGGACAGAGGCAGAGACAGGCACTGAGACAAGGACAGAGACACGGACTGAGACAGGGAAAGGGACTGAGACAGGAATAGAGACATAGGCAGAGACAGGGCTCAGAGCAGAAGCCTGGGTACCAGAAAGCTCTTCTTTCCAGCCTGGACTTTAAGGGCCTAGAGATTAAGAGGAGCTGGCTCAGAGAGGACTAACCTGAGCTCAGTCCAGGCACAAGATGACACGAGAGATTTCAGTCGGTACAGTTGATTCTTTCCTCCTCCACCACCCCCGCCCCTGCCCCCTCCCTCAACAGCTCACTTGAAGGAAAAGTGATCAAAGCTGCCTCTTGATAAGCACCAGGGTCTGATGGACATCTCCAGCCACGGGTCACTCTACTGATGTAACTGCACTATTCAGGAGAGCTGCAGTTCAACCAGTCACACAGTAATTACACAAGGATGACCTATACTAACACAGTAACATGCCCAGTCTGGGGAGGGAGGGGGTCTTCTAGATGCTGTGTGTGTGTGTGTTGTGTTGTGTTGTGTGTTGTGTGTGTGTGTGTGTGTGTGTGTGTGTGTGTGTGTGTGTGTGTGTGTGTGTGTGTGTGTGTGTGTGTGTGTGTGTGAGCCCAGAGGAGAGACTAGTGAGTGGGCCTGGCTATGCTCCATGTGTCCTTTGGCTTGAATACTGCAGTCACATTATATGTCCACCTCCCCTGGATTGTTATATTTCTGCCCAGCACTCGAATCCACAACATGCCACACACAATGCCCATATTAGGCTTTCCAGAGAAAGCTGATCCTACAGTTAGTTAACAGGAGCAGACTACTGAGCATATATTAATGTGAATAATGCATACTGTTACTGATGACCAGCATGTACTGTACAGGACATTAATGAGCTTACACACATACATCTATAGTATAGTCATCAATACAGAAAATGCACACATTCAGAGTGTCCACCCCCCTCTGACCCTTGGTGTTTGTTTCTTGGAAATGCTCACTTTCTCTCACTTCCTGTTTGGTAGGGCTGAGAGAGAGAGAGCGAGAGAGAGAGAGGGAGAGAGAAAGAGAGAGAGGGAGAGAGAAGGAGAGAGAGAGAAGGAGAGAGAGGGAGAGAAGGAGAGAGAGGGAGAGAAGGAGAGAGAGGGAGATAGATGGAGATAGATAGAGAAAGAAAGAGAGAGAGAGAGGGAGAGAGAGAGAGAGAGAGAGGGAGATAGATAGAGAGAGAGAGAGAGAGAGAGAGAGAGAGAGAGAGAGAGAGATGTGACATATCCCTGGTGCTCCTCTTACATCAATTCATTTCATGAATGACTAACTCATGTTTGGTAACAAACTCCCTCTGGCTGCATGGTGGGCTTGGGTTGGTTGGCCTTGCCTCCCCCTGGAGCAGCCAGTCTGGCCCTGGATGCTAGGAATAGCTGCCGGATAATGGAATCAAAACCTGCAAAGCCCAGTGCATCTAACGCGTTTGGGAGAAATAATTGCAGATCGAGGGCTTAAATATTTAATGCGAGGCAACCAGTTCCGTTCCAAAAACGGTGCATTTGCAGTGGCAGTGGTGCTTTGTGTTGATCCATGCAATTCATGTGTAAGTCAAAATACATGTTTAAATAGAGGGAAAACAACAACAAAGAAAGATGATGCTTCACTCCTCCCTCACCCAGGGAGACACCAGGCAGGCGGAAATGTTGATTCATCTTGGCGTGCACACACACACACCACACACACACACACACACACACACACACACACACACACACACACACACACACACACACACACACACACACACACACACACACACACACACACACACACACACACACACACACACACACACACACACACAGGCAGAGATAGATTGCTTCCCATCTTTCTATTATTTGCGGCGCCCCCCAGGGAGAGGGCACGGAGACGGTCCAGAGCAGGGAGCAGCGTAATTCAACTTCAGCAGGCAGGTCATGTGCTGTTAAATGCTTCACTGCGGTTTCTCATTACTTAAACAGTGTCTTCTCAATGATACACTGTCACTGTCACTGTCCAAATGAATTGGTATTTGGTAAGAGGACTGGCTAGAGCGAAGTCATACACGTGTCATACACTCCCCGACACCATGAGAAGAGCTGTCTGACCCTGTTGGGGGAAAGAACAACTAGCACGTGATTGTTCTATAATACCTTGGAAATGCAGGACTGAAAAGCCTGAAAGCATTTTAGCCTTATTTACCTTTTAACAAGTATTTTGTCATATACCGTACACTGTATATCAGGGGTTGGAGCCGGTTAATAATGGTATTTTAGGATCCAGGCATTTATTTCTAGTCCCATGAAAAAAAATCAACAAAGTTCCTATGCAAATCCCTCACTCTGTAACTCAGAAACGTATTTGAGTGTCTGCCTGCAAGCTGAAAATATTTGCCAGTATGTGTGCTACCAGCCCCTCCCCCCTCAGAAGCATAGTACTGTACTGATGTTACAAGAGGGATTCAGAAGATAGGGAGAGATATTTATTACAGTTTTACAGTTGACCGTTTTGTCATTTAGAAGATGCTCTTATCCAGAGCGACTTACAGGAGCAATTAGGGTTAAGTGCCTTGCTCAAGGGCACTTTGACAGATTTTTCACCTAGTTGGCTCGGGGAATCTGACCAGCAACCTTTTAGATACTGGTTAGTTACTCAACGCTCTTAACCGCTATGCTACCTGCCGCCCATTTGTTTAGTGAGAGAAGAATGGATTCACTTTTTCCAGTGGTGGAAAAAGTGCCCGATTGTCATACTTGAGTAAAAGTAAAGATACTTTAATAGACTCAAGTAAATGATGTCCAGGGATGTTCTCTTGATATGTTGGTGAATTGGACCATTTTCCTGTCCTGCTAAGCATTCAAAATGTAACAAGTACTTTTGAGTGTCAGGGAAAATGTATGGAGTAAAAAGGGCATAATTTTCTTTAGGAATGTAGTGAAATAAAAGTAAAAGTTGTCAAAAATATAAATAGTAAAGTACAGATACCCAAAAAAACTCCTTAAGTAAAACTTACAATTATTTTTAATGAGGTACTTTACACCACTGACTTTTTCAATGCTAGTAGTTAAGGATACTATAGGCCTAGTTATCGCATTGGATTTATTAACTACAAAAATGTAAGACGTGTTTTTAATTTTGGTGCCATTCTGCACACACAAGCTTGTTAGCTAGCTAGCTCAAAGGACATTAAAAGTTCCTCCATAGAAGCCACTCCTACATAGGTATAATTCTGTGGACCTAATTCAGATAATGCATGTCATAACAAGATGCCCAGCGCTTCAAGCCTCCTCCTCCACCCTCTCGCTCTTTCCCCCACGCGCAAAATGTCAGTTGCATCTTGCGCTATAGGCTACACTTGTCTGTCCATCACGCATGTAAACAACTAGCTTGTCTGCTCTATCCGCAATTATTGGTGAAATAATTTAATGAGCTAAAAGTAAACAACTGTTGATTTCACAGGTAAAACAATTTAAGAAAGGAATAATAAAAAAATTTACTTTTCTGGAGTTCCAACCAGTTCTGAACTTTATTGTTCTGGTCGGAACTGAACAAAAAAAATGGTGGTTCTGTTCAGAATGAAACGATTGGAACATAATTTCGGTTCCAACCCCTGTATATGTCAACTATGTTCTTCTTTGTCATTTGGCATGTTTATGCAATTATGCAATGATCATATTGATAATTGGAAGAGTAACCAGCCTCACATAAAACATAAAATCAACAGGCATCATACCCTGCAGAATGACAGGCAGAATAATGAGTAGTGCTTTAGACAACCCTGTTATCAGGGCCAGCTCGTGAGAGACAAGAACAGAGCAGAAATTACATTTACACTCATGCAGTTGTGCAGCGTGCCTGAAAGCAGACCTAGGCTGACCTCTTAAGAAGCTAATTTGTGCTGTTGTGTTTTTCCAGGCCACCATTATGAATATTAAAGCTGAAGAGGTTTAAGCTCTGCAGCATAATGTATGTGTGTGACCTTTCTTCTGCCCTGGTACACTATTTCTCTTACCCCCGAAGTAGGATCCGTCTAAGAGCTTGGTTTCCTTGTTGCCCTTGGTGAGAACGCTGACCACTCCGTGCTGGATGAAGTACATCTTCTTGCCGATGGTGCCCTCTCTGATGATGTAGTCTCCGGGCTGGAACACCTCGAAGCGCAGCTTGGTCAGCATGGAGGTCACAAAGTTGGGGTCCGCGTTGGCAAACAGTGGCATGGAAGCCACCAGCTTTCGACAATTAAAGTTAATGATTTCCTGCAAACAGGAACACACACACACATAGAGGAAGATGGATGCTTTAGTTACAGACCCTCAGAGAGACAGAAAGTGCTCAGAGAAGAATTCATCACACTTTAAATCCACGACCCACACAACAATTTCCCTTTGAGATTAATAAGTATTCTATTTTAACACCCACACACAGCCCTCAGCCCTCTCCCACCTCTCTGAGTGGCTCGTTGAGTTCTCCCAGGATGCTCTCCTCGTCAAACATCTTGCCTTGGTAGCGATGCTCGTAGTAGTCATGGATCCTCTGCCTCATATCAGCCGGCAGCTTGTGGAATGACATGTACTGCTCAACCTGTTTGTACTGCCGGGCCAGGGTGAGAGAGACACAGAGAGAGAGAGAGAGAGAGAGAGAGAGAGAGAGACACAGAGAGAGACACAGAGAGAGAGAGAGAGAGAGAGAGAGAGAGAGAGAGACACACAGAGAGAGAGAGAGAGAGAGACACACAGAGAGAGAGAGAGAGAGAGAGAGAGAGAGAGAGAGAGAGAGAGAGAGAGAGAGAGAGAGAGAGAGACGCAGAGAGTGAGAGAGAGAAAGAGAGAGAGTGAGAGAGACGCAGAGAGAGAGAGAGAGAGAGAGAGAGAGAGAGAGAGAGAGAGAGAGAGAGAGAGAGAGAGAGAGAGAGAGAGAGTGAACGATCTGAGAGACAAGGCAAGAAGGGCCTTCTATGCCATCAAAAGGAACATAAATTTCAACATACCAATTAGGATCTGGCTAAAAATACTTGAATCAGTCATAGAGCCCATTGCCCTTTATGGTTGTGAGGTCTGGGGTCCACTCACCAACCAAGATTTCACAAAATGGGACAAACACCAAATTGAGACTCTGCATGCAGAATTCTGCAAAAATATCCTCCGTGTACAACGTAGAACACCAAATAATGCATGCAGAGCAGAATTAGGCCGATACCCACTAATTATCAAAATCCAGAAAAGAGCCGTTAAATTCTACAACCACCTAAAAGGAAGCGATTCCCAAACCTTCCATAACAAAGCCATCACCTACAGAGAGATGAACCTGGAGAAGAGTTCCCTAAGCAAGCTGGTCCTAGGGCTCTGTTCACAAACACAAACACACCCCACAGAGCCCCAGGACAACAGCACAATTAGACCCAACCAAATCATGAGAAAACAAAAAGATAATTACTTGACACATTGGAAAGAATTAACAAAAAAACAGAGCAAACTAGAATGCTATTTGGCCTTAAACAGAGAGTACACAGTGGCAGAATACCTGACCACTGTGACTGACCCAAACTTAAGGAAAGCTTTGACTATGTACAGACTCAGTGAGCATAGCCTTGCTATTGAGAAAGGCCGCCGTAGGCAGACATGGCTCTCAAGAGAAGACAGGCTATGTGCACACTGCCCACAAAATGAGGTGGAAACTGAGCTGCACTTCCTAACCTCCTGCCCAATGTATGACCATATTAGAGAGACATATTTCCCTCAGATTACACAGATCCACAAAGAATTTGAAAACAAATCCAATTTTGATAAACTCCCATATCTACTGGGAGAAATTCCACAGTGTGCCATCACAGCAGCAAGATTTGTGACCTGTTGCCACAAGAAAAGGGCAACCAGTGAAGAACAAACACCATTGTAAATACAACCCATATTTATGCTTATTTATTTTAACTTGTGTGCTTTAACCATTTGTACATTGTTACAACACTGTATATATATAATATAACATTTGTAATGTCTTTATTGTTTTGAAACTTCTGTATGTGTAATGTTTACTGTTAATTTGTATTGTTTATTTCACTTTTGTATAATATCTACCTCACTTGCTTTGGCAATGTTAACACATGTTTCCCATGCCAATAAAGCCCCTTGAATTGAATTGAATTGAATTGAGAGAGAGAGAGAGAGAGAGAGAGACAGAAAGAGAGAGAGACAGAAAGAGAGACGCAGAGAGAGAGACACAGAGAGAGAGAGAGAGAGAGAGAGAGAGAGAGAGAGAGAGAGAGAGAGAGAGAGAGAGAGAGAGAGAGGAAATAGAGACACAGAGAGAGAGAGAGAAAGAGAGACAGAAAGAGAGAGAGACAGAAAGAGAGACGCAGAGAGAGAGAGAGAGAGAGAGAGAGAGAGAGAGAGAGAGAGAGAGAGAGAGAGACGCAGAGAGAGAGAGACACAGAGAGAGAGAGAGACAGAAAGAGAGACACAGAGAGAGAGAGACAGAAAGAGAGATGCAGAGAGAGAGAGACACAGAGAGAGAGACAGAAAGAGAGACACAGAAAGAGAGACACAGAGAGAGAGAGAGACAGAAAGAGAGACACAGAGAGAGAGAGACAGAAAGAGAGACGCAGAGAGAGAGAGACACAGAGAGAGAGACACAGAGAGAGAGACACAGAAAGAGAGACGCAGAGAGAGAGAGAGACACAGAGAGAGAGACACAGAGAGAGAGACACACAGAGAGAGACAGAGAGAGAGAGAGAGAGACAGAAAGGCACACACAGAGAGAGAGACACAGAAAGAGAGACACAGAGAGACACAGCAGAGAGACAGAGAGACAGAAAGCGAGAGAGAGAGAGAGATTGAGAGAGAAAGAGACAGAGAGAGAGAGATGAAACACAATAAGGTCAGTCCAAGGTCACCGCCCCCACAGCACTGTGACTGAGTCATACCCTACAGGTTACTAAAGGCTTAGAGGTCAAGCCCTCCATTACACACAACACATCAGATATACACACAGCACACAAGACTGCTTGTACATTTTGCCCCACACAAAATAAAAGCTGAAAATAGCAGACTGGTGTTTATAGTACGGTATATTTCCATTCTGAATATGCACTGGCTGGCAGCACAGAAGAGGAGGAATAAGTGGATAGAGAGAGAGAGAGAGAGAGAGAGAGAGAGAGAGAGAGAGAGAGAGAGACAGCGAGAGAGAGACACAGAGAGAGAGAGACACAGAGAGAGAGAGAGAGAGAGAGAGAGAGAGAGAGAGAGAGAGAGAGAGAGAGAGAGAGAGAGAATGATGGGGAGAGGCACTGATTGGGAACACATTTCCCTAAGTACTGTACTGTATCTGATTGCAACCAGAATCCATTGATGAGAAAAGGGAGAAGGTTGAAGGGGGAAATCACACAGGAACCTCCTACGCACGCACGTACGCACACACACAAAACAATCACATGTGGACCACCAAACACCACAGGGTCATGAGCCAACTCAGCAGAGACAGTTGAGACCTGGTTAATCGGTGATACCCCTATGTCTGGGGGGTAGTTGGGTATACAGGTGGCACAGGTCTATGTGTGGCACGAGATGTGGCGCGGGCAGGGTAGTGGGAGTAATCACAGTTGGGTAATTAGCAGAGTTACTACGGGGCTACAGATAAGGCGAGTGTCATTCAGACCACACACAGAAAGAGATTGGGAGAGCTTCATTTAGTTACAGACACCGGCTTCGTTCGGGTTTCCTTTCTCAGTGCATCGACTTCAGAGGTGGATGAACAGAGCAGAGGGGGGAAGAAAAGGTGGCGGGTGGAAAGAAAAGAGAGAAAGAAAGAAAGAAAAAGTTTCTTAATATGAGATTCACAAAAGTTTGAATGAAGGACTCCACTGAGGGAGCTGTGATGAGACAGCATTCAGAGCACGCCTCCAAAACCACTGTCTGCAAACAGAGGAAGAGAGAGAGCACTTCAAACAATGGAACAGAGCAATGACATGAATTACAAAAATGTCAATACAAGATGCTGGCTGATGGTGTGTGTGTGTGTGTGTGTGTGTGTGTGTGTGTGTGTGTGTGTGTGTGTGTGTGTGTGTGTGTGTTTGTACACACATGTGTGTGTTTTTCCCTCCCTGAGTGTGTGTGTGTCTATGTATCTATGTAAGGTGTTACAATTGGTAACAACAAAATCCCTGTGGCACCTGAGCTAATATCTACTATCGCATGATTCAACCCCCCAAAAACCTGACAGAGGAGGAGAGGGGGCTGGTTTTACAGTGAGAACGTGTGTGTGAGGAGCATGAGATCTCTCTGGCCCGATTCTCTTGGACCAGGAGAGAGATCAAAGCACACAGAAATAAGAAACAGCAGCAGGAAGAGGAGCATCACAGACCTTCACTACACTAAACCCTGTCTGAATGGAAAGTCACTACACTAAACCCTGTCTGAATGGAAAGTCACTACACTAAACCCTGTCTGAATGGAAAGTCACTACACTAAACCCTGTCTGAATGGAAAGTCACTACACTAAACCCTGTCTGAATGGAAAGTCACTACACTAAACCCTGTCTGAATGGAAAGTCACTACACTAAACCCTGTCTGAATGGAAAGTCACTACATTCTACTGTTGAGCCTAGGTTACACTTTGATCATCCCTGATATGCTTCATACAGGCATAATACTGTTACAACATATAGGCGGGGGGGGGGGGGGGGGGGGGGGGGGGTAACCTTACGTGTCTCTTTCCCCAAGCTGAATGTACAGTCAGAGTGGACAGCCATTTCATCCTCTGAGATATTCTCCTAAAACATAGATAGCCCTGCGTCAGCCCCGGGTCGAAATTACTTACAAATCAGAGAGGAGAGGCTATGTAGAGATAAGACATTAACGTACGGCACACTGTGGCCACAGACTTCATAATAACCACACACTCCCTCTCTCCTTCCACCTGTCTCCCGGAGAGAAACCTGTTACCTCCAGCCACTGACCTCAACCACACACTCCCTCTATCTCCCTCCATCCCACCTCTCACCCTCCCTCCCCTCTCCAGGAGAGAGAGAAACCTGTTACCTCCAGGGAGACATCACTAATGACAGTGGGTAGTGACTGGCTCCCTGAGAATCAGACCCCTGTGATGAGGTGCCCGCAGCAGTGCCTGAAGAGAAACATTAGTGCTGCTTACAAAATGGCACCCTATTCCTTATAGTGCCCTGGGTCCTGGTCAAAAGTATTGCACTATATAGGGAATAGGGTGCCATTAAGGAGGCAACCAGGGCCTGGCCAGTCGGAGGGAGCGGGTCACTCAACGTGAGCACACAGTGCACAACAGGCTCACTGCTGTCACTGCTGACGCACACACAAAAACACACGTCAAGGCAGAAAAAGGGAGGGAGCCAGCTAATGAAATAATAATCGCTCTCACTTCATGGAAGAGCAACAACTGCACAGCTGTCTGTCTGTCTGTCTGTCTGTCTGTCTGTCTGTCTGTCTGTCTGTCTGTCTGTCTGTCTGTCTGTCTGTCTGTCTGTCTGTCTGTCTGTCTGTCTGTCTGTCTGTCTGTCTGTCTGTCTGTCTGTCTGTCTGTCTGTCTGTCTGTCTCTCTCTCTCTCTCTATCCGTCTTTTCAATCCCCTCTCCGCTCTCCTTTTCAACACTCTCTTTCCCGACTGACGTCTTTATAAGGAAGGTCTATAATTCTGACCTCCGCTCAGCTTTCACTTCTGTCTTTCACCTCATCCTCAGATGTAGACAAGTCTCTGTCCGCCTGGATCTAGCCAGAGGCTCCTGAGCCTGCCTTCCGAATCACATTTCTCCTCCTCCATCTCCTCGCCCTCCTCTCCTCTACAGAATGAAGGACAGTCTGGAGCCCGAGTGTGAGCCTGTGCATGCCGATGATGCCGAGCGGTCGACCGTGACCACTCACCTCCAAAATGGTAGCAGGCGCAGGAGCAGGAGCACGGTTGCTATTTAACGTGTTGCACCCCGTGATCACGTTCAAGGCATACACACACACACACGCAAGCACATATACGGATGTACACACACACACACACACACACACACACACACACACACACACACACACACACACACACACACACACACACACACACACACACACACACACACACAATATGTACACCTAAACTAATACTCATGTACACACACAGATGTGCGCAGCCACACACACGACGCTACAACATACACAGGAGTTCAAGGGTCGACCGTCTGAATTAGGACGATGTAGCTGAAAGTGAAAGGTGGAGTTTGAGAGCAAACCACACTCAGATATAGACACTAAATGCACCTGATAAAAGACATGGTGAGAACTGGAGGATCATATTCCTTTAATCCTGGTTATACTCTTATATTGCATAATTCATATATAAAATGGCAGTATTAACAATGCTGTGCTGTGAACAATCGATGAAAAAACGTGAATCTGGAAAACTAAGTGATAGGACTTCAAAAGAAGAAAGAGAGGCAGAAAAAACATGAAGATATTCATTCCCGGGGCATCTGAGAGATGAATTCTAAGCTCTGCCATGAGCTAAGCATTGAATCTATCTCTTATCAGGAAGTCTATTCAAATTAAATCTCTTGGTATAAATTTTAACATTTCCTGATCTGATGATGAACCAGAATGACTAGAAAAAGAGCCACATTCCTCCTCTCCTTCAGAGAACTAGTCCTCCTGTCCAATCCTGTCCAACACAATGAGAAAGTCCTCCTGTCCAATCCTGTCCAACACAATGAGAAAGTCCTCCTGTCCAACACAATGAGAAAGTCCTCCTGTCCAATCCTGTTTAACACAATGAGAAAGTCCTCCTGTCCAATCCTGTCCAACACAATGAGAAAGTCCTCCTGTCCAACACAATGAGAAAGTCCTCCTGTCCAATCCTGTCCAACACAATGAGAAAGTCCTCCTGTCCAATCCTGTCCAACACAACGAGAAAGTCCTCCTGTCCAATCCTGTCCAACACAATGAGAAAGTCCTCCTGTCCAATCCTGTCCAACACAATGAGAAAGTCCTCCTGTCCAATCCTGTCCAACACAATGAGAAAGTCCTCCTGTCCAATCCTGTCCAACACAATGAGAAAGTCCTCCTGTCCAATCCTGTCCAACACAATGAGAAAGTCCTCCTGTCCAATCCTGTCCAACACAATGAGAAAGTCCTCCTGTCCAATCCTGTCCAACACAATGAGAAAGTCATCCTGTCCAATCCTGTCCAACACAATGAGAAAGTCCTCCTGTCCAACACAATGAGAAAGTACTCCTGTGGTACTCATAAACTGCAGCCTCATTGGGTTGTGAAGCCAAAATGTGAGCTAACCATGCTTGTTTGTGATCCTCTACTGAAGATTACAACCTGTCTGTCTGTCTCTGTAACCTGTCTGTCTGTCTCTGCCCTGTTGACATCTCTCTGTGGGAACTGGGAAGCATCAGATTTATCACAGACATTTGCTCCGTTTCAATGACGACAAGGATTTAGGTTTTCTAGTTGTCTTCTAACCTCCTGTATTCCCATAAAACACTGTCACTGTGGAATTCATCCATTTATCCTTGGCTTTGTAATGGAATACAATTTGATTCCCCTCAGCATGAAAGGGCCTTAGCCAAGTGAAAATAAACTGTGTCTTTGAAGATAATTCCCTGTTTGTGTTGTGAATCACTAGCACATACATTCTTAGAAAAGAAGGTGTTATCTAGAACCTAAAAGGGTTCTTCGGCTGTCGCCATTGGAGAACCCTTTGAAGAACTCTTTTTGGTTCCAGGTAGAACAGTTTTGGGAAGGGTACTCCTATGGGGACAGCCAAAGAACCCTTTTGTAACCCTTTTTGCTAAGAGCGTAGCGACCGCATAGCCACAGCCACCGTCTCTCTCTCTCTCTCTGGAGCCCAGGGGAGGACACATAGTGGACTAGGGCACACGCAACTAGGGGATGGATCTCTCTTGAGGAAGTGATGTGGCTGATAACGCCCAGCATGACAGGAAATGATGTTATATCCTCATAGCCATCAGTTCACTAACAGAAGAAACCTTGCTCCTCTTCTTCTGCTACTTAGACAAATCAAATCATTGTCAGTACTGAGAAGCTAATCAGTTCTCCAGGGCATCCACTTTCTAACCGTAAACCTCAGTCAATTCAATCCAACACTCGGTTCCCATGAGAGAAAGGGATTTAGAGCCCTTGATGCTGTTTTACTGCACAATCCCTCCCTCACTCTCTCATCTCTCTCTCCCCACTCTCTACCATCTCTCTCTCTCCATATGGCCATACTGTGCTCTCGCTGTTTCACTTTCTTCCTCCTATCACTCTCTCTCTATGTCTCTGTCTCTCTGCACTCTTAGGTGCTATCTAGAACCAAAAAGGGTTCTCCCATGGGGACAGCCGCGGAACCCTTTTTTTTTTTTAAAGAGTATGTCTCTGTCGATATCTCTCCCCAGTAGCCTCCTGTACCTCTCTACTCACTCTCTCCTCCTGGATGCAAATCTTTACCAAATAAAACATGCATTATTCATTTCCCAAAAGAGATGTCAGCCACTTAATTGTAATTTCTAAACATTTCTGTCTCCCCCTCTTCTCTGACTCCCTCTCTCCATCCGTGCCTTCCATATGAGTAAGGTAGACACAGTGTTCATTGAAGCCTTGAACATCTGCACCCTGACACCCCTGATCAGAGCTCTCTACAAGGCAACAGACAATAAAGGAGCATATAACACTGGCTACACTTTTGATGTCGATCTGAATGTTCTGTGCGAAAGGAGAGCTCTACGTGCGCCATGACATTTCAATTCAGGACTTTCGTGCCGTTGTCTTGTGGAGGTAGTCTAGATGTAATTGAATTCAGGGCTGTGAGAGCAGAGGAGTCAATGGCAGCAGAAGCAGAAGTTAATCCAGCAGCCAGTGACTGTGAGACAACCTGTGAAGGAGGATAAGTGATGCTGGCGGGGTGACTCCTAGACATGTAAGTGTTTCTGGACTCTACAGAGGTGTGTTATCTGTGTCCTCTACAGTGGTGTAACTCATATTCTCGGCATGCCTGTGATAGGGTAGCTTCACTCTTGTAATTGGCTATTTTCATAACCAGGGAGGGGGGGCTCAGGGACGTTTGGGAATTCTAACCATTTACATAGCTGTGACAAAGAATTACAAGAGTGTTAAAGAATATTCAAATTTCCCCAATGCAGCATCCCGAGTGGAGCAGCGGTCTAAGGTACTGCATCGCAGTGCTAGTGGTGTCACTACAGATCCGGGTTCGAGCTCGGGCTGTGTCGCAGCCGGCCGCGACTGGGAGACCCATGAGGCGGCGCACAATTAACCCAGCATCATCCGGGTTAGGGGAGGGTTTGGCCGGCTGGGATGTCCTTGTCCCATCGCGCTCTAGCGACTCCTTGTGGCGCCCGGGCGCATGCACGCTGACTTCAGG
This sequence comes from Salvelinus namaycush, assembly GCF_016432855.1. Taxonomy (NCBI): domain Eukaryota; kingdom Metazoa; phylum Chordata; class Actinopteri; order Salmoniformes; family Salmonidae; genus Salvelinus; species Salvelinus namaycush. Next base: position 20,514,229 of record NC_052336.1, on the reverse strand, counting down.
TCGCCAGCTGTACAGTGTTTCCTCCAATACATTGGTGCAGCTGGCTTCCGGGTTAAGTGAGCAGTGTGTCAAGAAGCAGTGCGGCTTGGCGGGTCGTGTTTCGGAGGACGCGTGGCTCTGGACCTTCGCCTCTCCCGAGTCCGTACGGGAGTTGTAGCGATGGGACAAGACTGTAACTACTAGTTGGATATCATAAAATTATAATAAATAAATACATTTCCCCAATGCACTATTCAGTATTCAATATATTATATATTATATTCGTTTCCTAATTGTATTTTTTACAAGCTGTGAAAATATATGATCAAGCAGCTAGCATTTTGAAGGGGTACCTCGGGGCCAAATTAAGAGCCTTAACTCAGCAGTAAGAAGTTTCTCTGAGGAGAGGAGGCCCCTTCAGATTAACGCCACCAGCCAGGCCCAGGCTAATGACAATAGCTCCTACTGCAAGACACAAAAAGTCGCTCAACTTGTCCACAGCTATACTCGAAGAAAAAAAGGTGCTATCTAGAACCTAAAAGGATTCTTTGGCTGACCCCATAGGAGATCCCTTTGAAGAACCCTTTTGGGTTCTATGTAGAACCCTTTCCACAGAGAGTTCTACATGGAACCCTTTCCACAGAGAGTTGAAACCCCTTTTGGAAACCTTTATTCTATGAGTGCAGTATGTCCTTGGCTTGATTGTCTTTCATTAAATAGCAGAACACAAATCATTCAGTCGACATGCATACCGGTTATAGACTTTGGGGATATTGTCTACATGAATGCAGCTGCCAATGTTTTGAAGACATTGGACGCAGTTTATCATAGCGCACAACTTTTTATTACGGATGATAGGTTCAGTACACATCACTGCATTCTGTATTAGAAAGTAGGCTGGCCCTCTTTGAAATCTCGTAGATGAATGCATTGCACTCTTGGTTTAAAAAAGCCCCCCTGCATAAATTTCCACCGTACCTTACTTCATTGTTAATTTATAGACGTACGAGATATCAGACCCGGCCTCAGGGAGATCCCTTCGATCTACACTGAGTTAGGTAAATCAGATTTTTTTTTTTTTGCACCTGACTTGTGGAATAATCTCCAAGGCTCTCTAAAGCTGTATGAATAGGGCAATTCAAAAGGCTGATTGAGGACCTTTTTACTGAAGATTGTGTTTGTTTTATATGATTTTGTTTTGCTTTTAGAGTATTGATGTGAATTTTTATGTTTATTATTGATGTGTATTATTGATGTGTATAGTGTACTGTATATTAATGTTTTTGATGTATATTATTGATGTTTATAAACTGGGTGGTTCGAGCCCAGAATGCTGATTGGCTGACAGCCATGGTATATCAGACAGTATAACATGGGTATGTCAAAACGTTTATTTTTACTGCTCTAATTACGTTGGTAACCAGTTTATAATAGCAATAAGGCACCTCTGGGGTTTGTGGTATATGGCCAATATACCACAGCTAAGGGCTGTATCCAGGCACTCCGCGTTGCGTCATGCTTAAGAACAGCCCTTAGCTGTGGTATATTGGCCATATACCACACCCCCTCGTGCTTTCTTGCTTAAGTATATTGTATTTTGATGTGTATTGATGTTTTTGATGTGTATGCAGGGCTCACCTGAGAAAGAGACCTTGGTCTCAGCATGACGCCCTGTCAAAATAAAGGTTAAATAAAATTGTATGAGCTCTCTACCTTATTCCCTTTCTCCTACACCAGGGGTAGGAAACTAGATCCAGCCGCCGGCCGATTGTTGTCGGAGCGGATGGTCGGGGGGCCGGAACATCATTATAATCATTTGAACACTTCAAATTGAGCCCAAAAAGAGATTGTATTTGAAAATAACAATAATTTCCTTCCTTGATTACATTGACACACGATCGCGTCTCTTTTTTTATTCGTGGGAACACATGGGAACGGATTTTCTACATTAAACTCATTTGAACTTAATTCCTGGTGATTTTAGTCTTTTTTTGTATTACCAAAACTACAATTCCCAACCCATTTAATCCCATCAGTCACAATAGTGAAAAAAAAAAAAACATTTAATACATTGAGTCTGTCAGAGTCTATCTAAAAGATAGCGAAGGAGTCAGGCGCAGGACACAGGTAAGAGTAACAATCACTGATTTACTCAATCCAAAACGTAACAAAATCCCGTTCCAAACAAGGACAAAACAGGACACAAAATACAACACACCGGAATACACGAAAGACAATCACGCACAAAACAGAAAGGGAAACCAGAGGGTGAAATAAGGAACATAATTATGAGATGGGAACCAGGTGTGTAAACAGACAAAACAAAAGGAAAAATGAAACATGGATCGGTGGCGGCTAGAAAGCCGGTGACGTCGACTGCCGAACACCGCCCGAACAAGGAGAGGGAACAACTTCGGTGGAAGTCGTGACAGAGTCCATGATGCTTGTGGTATTTATACAATATCTTAGAGGTCATATTTGTGACCAATGGGAAAATACAGTGGTTCTACCTTTTAAACAGTGCATTCGGAAAGTATTCAAACCCCTTGACTTTTTCCACTTTTTGTTACGTTACAGCCTGATTCTAAAATTGACTAAATTATATTTTTTGCTTATCAATCCACACACAATACCCCATAATGACAAAGCAAAAATGTTTTTTAGAAATGTTTGCCAGCTCTTGGAAGAGTCTTAGTGGTTCCAAACTTCTTCCATTTAAGAATGAGGGAGGCCACTGTGTTCTTGGGGACCTTCAATGCTGCAGACATTTTTTGGTACCCTTCCCCAGATCTGTGCCTCAACATAATCCTGTCTCGGAGCTCTACAGACAATTCCTTCGACCTCATGACTTGGTTTTTGCTCTGACATTCACTATCAACTGTGGGACCTTACTGTATATAGACAGGTGTGCCATTCCAAATCATGTCCAATCAAATGGATTTACCACAGGTGGACTCCAATCAAGTTGTAGAAACATCTCAAGGATGATCAATGGAAACAGGATTCACCTGAGCTCAAATTCAAGTCTCATAGCAAAGGGTCTGAATACTTATGTAAATAAGGTATTTCTGTTTTTTTATTTTAATACATTTGCAACAATTTCTTAAAACCTGTTTTCGCTTTGTCATTATTGTCACGATCGTTATAAGGAGTGGACCAAGATGCAGCGTGTTATGTTTCCATCCTTTTATTTTGGAAGAGAAACTCAAAGGAAAAAACAATAAAGCGAAAAAAAAAAAAGAAACGTGAAGCTCAAAGTAGTGCAGGCAACTATACCTAGACAAGATCCCACAAATCACAATGGGGGAAATGACTGCCTAAATATGATCCCCAATCAGAGACAACGATAAACAGCTGTCTCTGATTTGGAACCATACCAGGCCAACATAGATCATTAATCACCTAGATAACCCACCTTAGTCACTGTCACGCCCCAACCAACATAGAGAATAAACAGCTCTCTATGGTCAGGGCGTGACAATTATGGGGTATTGTGTGTAGATTGATGAAAAAAATAAATATTTAATCCATTTTAGAATAAGACTGGAAAGTAACAAAATGTGGAAAAAGTCGAGGGGTCTTAATACTTTCCAAATGCACCGTATACATTTAATCATAGCAGATGATTTATTTTTTCAGTAGATTGAAGTTGAGTTGGGTTATGGATATATTTGATCAAAATGATCTTACAGATCATTTTACCATTATCCATTCGTCTTTACATATGTTTAAATCAATGATTTGGACTGTACAACTTCATATTTTTTTGTTTCATTGGCCATGTACAGACCCATAAACGGAATAAGTATAATAAACACATATTTTCTGTCAATAAATGTGTTAAGTGTCTCTTGCACAATGGTAGACCTGGTTGATCAGATTATTGGGACATAGCCACAGGTGTAAACCTGGTATGGGTATTTGGGCTGAGATATTCAGGTGTAGATCTGGTTTATATTAGTATTGGGACTCAAAGGTGTAGACCTGGTTTATAGGCATACTGGAGCTGAGGTGCAGGGGTAGTCCTGATTTACAGTTTGAGTATTTAGGCTTTGACACATTCAGGCTTCGGCACACCTGGCTTAGCTGACTACGGTAATTGGGTTCCAGCACAGGTGCAGACATTGGAGGTATGTAAATTGGAGGTGAAGTACAGCAGTAGACCTGTTTGGAAAAAAAATCTATTTTGAGTTAGATGTGCAGGTGTATACCTGGTCTGTAAGAATATTGGGGCTGAAGTACATGTGTAGACCTAGTTTGTATGAATGCTGATGCTTGTGCACTGGGGTTGACTGGTTTTATATGAGTATGCCCATGGTTTTACCTGGTTTATATGAGTAATGGGGTGTCAGGATACAGAAGGCTCATACAGGTATGGGTGTGGTTGGTCTATTGCCTATTGCCCATTCACATTCTTTCTGGCAAAACGTTTGTGGTATTAAAAACGTTAATGGGGCTGGGGCACATGTGTTAAACCCCTTTACTATGAGTTTATCTTTGACATGATTAGCCTATACAGGTCAGAGGGCGCAGGACTTAGATATACAAATAACAGGGTTGGAATGTGCAGCGAATAGCTGAATATAGGTTACTGTTGGTGACTTGGGGAATACAGGCCTAAAGAAAGTGTCACACCCTGATCTGTTTCACATGTCTTTGTGCTTGTCTCCACCCCCCCGTTCTGTACCTTGTCACACCACTCTGGATTATTGACCTCTGCCTGCCCTGACCCCAAGACTGCCTGCCGTTCTGTACTTTATGGACTCTGATCTGGATTACTGACCTCTGCCTGCCCTTGACCTGTCGTTTTGTCTGACCCCTGTTCTAGTAATAAACTTTTGTTACTTCGACACTGTCTGCATCTGAGTCTTCTCCTGAAAAGTGATAGAAAGTGGGTAACAGGGCTGAGATAGGCAAGTAACAGGGATGCGGTGTAATGGCAGAGGAACTAGGGTTTATGAGTAATAAATAGGGCATTTAGGGCTAGGAAATGGGTGTATTTGGGAACAAATGGGTTAATGTACAAAGCACAGTTCCAGTGAATGCACAGTACCCAAGGAGGAACCATGACTATTTCATTGAATAGTTCTGATGGGGGGATTGAAGATGGGGAGAAGAGAACAGAGGGTCTCTGGAGCCTCAGTAGCACCCAGGATTAATCAGCTTCAGGTCCTTCTTACATTAGTCCTTCACCAATTAGACCCTGCCTAATTGCCAAGTGTTCATTAGAGATGTACAGGGGAGGGGCTGGACACTGTGCACCATGCACTCACTGTCATTTGCTTCTAAAGCCATTTGGGGCTGCTAGCATGTCACAACGCACTACTTAGCCTCCCAACAACACAAGCCCCTTCTGGTTCCCTGGCTGCTCTCACAATCATTACCCAACACCGCCAAGAACCGATAGGATACAAACAAACAAACACAGACACAAAGCAGCAGTGGAAACCCAGAATGCTGGTGTTGTGTCCATTACCGCCAGGACACTACAGTAGACCCCCCCCCCCTCCTCCTCTTCCCAGTTTAGTGAGGGATTAACCAGTGAAGAGACACACTGGGCTCTGGCCTGCCTGGGCTCTGGCCTGCCTGGGCTCTGGCCTGCCTGGGCTCTGGCCTGCCTGGGATCTGGCCTGCCTGCCAAACCGCAATGCAGATAGATGTACTGTCAGGGACTTACCATGTTGACTGCCGGCCACCATTTTGTCATTTACACTGTAGTTGAGAGAAAATAAGTGACTGGGGAGAGAGGGAGAGTGCGTACTATGCTGTATACTGAGAATGGTGTGATCGTGATGGTCTGGGAATAGTAAACGGTTTGGGGGGTCAAGATTCTCACTGTCCTGATGCCATAGGACTAGGTTGTGGAATTGACTAAATATCCATCATGATAATGGAAATAACTACATGCTAACACCAAACATATCAAGGGTTTAGAAAGGTCTCGTTTTGCTGATATCTTGGTAGGAAAATGAGAATATTTCCCCCCCCTGGTTTCTCTCACTTCCACTGTTACATGAGGTTACATGAGGTTACAGACATACAGTCGGGGAGGGAAACAGGCATATGCACAGTCCCATAAAGATGTGCTGCTGCCTGTGCCCTCAATCTGGAGAGATGGAATTCCCTTTGTGTGATATGGGTCTCAACATGCCTTAGCTGTGATGCTGGAATCCATGGGGAAATCTGGAGACCCTTTCCAACTCACACCTTAAGATATTGTAGGCTAGCAGAGACACATGCATGGAGCACGGTAATACTGGGGGTTTGGAGGGAGGGAAGGGGTGAGCTGAGGAACAATCTCATGCACATATTCCCTTTGTGGGATTGAGGGGGGAGAGAGGGACAGGGAGAGGCACAGAGTATGACACCACCTGGGACGTGCACCCCTCCAGGCAATTCTCAAAATGTTGGGATGTTACAAAAAAAAGAGAAAAAAAGAAATACTTGAATGATAAAATCAGCAGAAAGCATTTTCCCCGTTGACTTTGTTTCCCGCTGATTCCGTCTGAACTGAGCGAAGAAGAGTCAGATTGTTGTTGGCTAATATGGAAAAAAACCTTGCTCCTGAAATAAATCAAAAGTATATCTCCTATCTGGCTCCCGTGTCACAGTTCAAGCCACAGCATTTGAGAGTATGATAACTCAGGCTCTCCGCTTTGTACCAGTTACCACAGTTCCTGCTTCCTTTTAAGGGCTCTTTTAAGCTTGCTTGCTAGCTTCTGACAGCCTGCCGTTTATCACATGGAGGCACATTGTAATAGAACTCTCTATTCACAGCAGATTATACCCAGGCTTTCTGATGATCATTTTATTGCCGTCTTTGTGGAGCATTGCAAACGTCCCTCCCATCTTCCTTCTGCAACATACTTCTGAACTATTCACAGATTCGCCTCTCTCCCCCTCTCTCTCTCTCTTTCTCTTCCCTCTCTCTCCCCCCCCTCTCTCTCCCTCTCTCTCTCCCTTCTCTCTCTCTCTCTCTCTCTCTCTCCCCTCTCTCTCTCTTCCCTCTCTCTGCCCAGAGGGGATATACCCAGACTGTGTTTCTTGGTCAAGTTAAACTGTTACCAGTATGTCACCAAAAGACTGTCACCATACCACTCCTGCAGCTCTCATCTTGCCCAATGTCCATACATCCCTGTCTGTAGAAGTTCCCTCTCTGCAGCTACCTGTAGCCCCTCCCTCCCCCTATGCTCTGATGACTGTAGGAGCCCTGTGAATCAGAGCCAGAGGGAGGAAGGGAGACAGCTAACTGAGCAGATAAATGTGGCGTGTTGTGTCGCTTGGCTCTGATTCCCTCTCCTCTGTCCTGGTTTCACTCATTGAGCTGAGGACTCCAGTCTCCTGTGTCCTCTCCTCTCTGTGTAAATGGGAAGGAAGCCTGAACACTGCCCCCTTGGGGTGATCGTGCCTGTTGGTCCACGCCAACAGCAGAACAGAGCAGTTCCACACATTAAGCAGAGTTCTGTCAGAACATAGGCCCACAGACCAACAGATTAACTGTCCACACACTTACTGTAGCAATGATGCCCTTCTATCCTGCACCTTTCTGTCCTGCTCACTTCAAATCTGCAGGCTAATCCCAAAGCGAGAGCCTCACCCTGCAGAGCTACATGCCCTACCCTCACTGCTAATGTGACAACGTAGAACCACACCCCGTTCTCCAATCCAAGCCTCTGGTAGGACAGGGCCAGTGTGATGACTGAGCAGGATTGTCCATTGGCTGCTGTTGCAGTGTCAGCTGGTTTCTCTCTAGGCTGGAGGCCCTGGAGACAGAACAGAAACAGCTGTGCTCTTCCATGACACAGATCAGATGGGCAACAACTGGACCACTGGCTGAACATGGCCACCTGTCCTCCCAAAGCTGCAGGGGATTGTGCTGTATGGAGCTTCTTGTCTGGATTATGGCACTAACCTACTACTAGAAATCAGAGTGGATTCTACAGGCCTAGATCCTTTTGTTACACAACACTAACACACACTGACCTAAAAGGCCAATCACATTGTTTGTCTGTCTGTCCTTCTAGCATGCTAGCTAGAGAGACCAGCCAATATGTCCTGGCCACTTCATCTAACACTGCTTGACCTTGAGCACAGCAGTACAGTGGGCGCTAATGGTGGAACTGTCTGGTGTCTAGCTACAGCCTCTAACTACACCATGTAGTGGAACTGTCTGGCGTCTAGCTACAGCCTCTAACTACACCATGTAGTGGAACTGTCTGGTGTCTAGCTACAGCCTCTAACTACACCATGTAGTGGAACTGTCTGGCGTCTAGCTACAGCTTCTAACTACACCATGTAGTGGAACTGTCTGGCGTCTAGCTACAGCCTCTAACTACACCATGTAGTGGAACTGTCTGGTGTCTAGCTACAGCCTCTAACTACACCATGTAGTGGAACTGTCTGGTGTCTAGCTACAGCCTCTAACTACACCATGTAGTGGAACTGTCTGGTGTCTAGCTACAGCCTCTAACTCCACCATGTAGTGGGACTGTCTGGTGTCTAGCTACAGCCTCTAACTACACCATGTAGTGGAACTGTCTGGTGTCTAGCTACAGCCTCTAACTACACCATGTAGTGGAACTGTCTGGTGTCTAGCTACAGCCTCTAACTACACCATGTAGTGGAACTGTCTGGTGTCTAGCTACAGCCTCTAACTACACCATGTAGTGGAACTGTCTGGTGTCTAGCTACAGCCTCTAACTACACCATGTAGTGGAACTGTCTGGTGTCTAGCTACACCCTCTAACTACACCATGTAGTGGAACTGTCTGGTGTCTAGCTACAGCCTCTAACTACACCATGTAGTGGAACTGTCTGGTGTCTAGCTACAGCCTCTAACTCCACCATGTAGTGGAACTGTCTGGTGTCTAGCTACAGCCTCTAACTACACCATGTAGTGGAACTGTCTGGTGTCTAGCTACAGCCTCTAACTACACCATGTAGTGGAACTGTCTGGTGTCTAGCTACAGCCTCTAACTACACCATGTAGTGGAACTGTCTGGTGTCTAGCTACAGCCTCTAACTACAACTTTTAGTGGAACTGTCTGGTTTCTAGCTACTGTACAGCCTCTAACAACTGGCTACAGTGTCCAACTATGCCATGTGTCTGAAAGGTTGTAGTGGACCTGCCTGGTGTCTAGCTACAGCCTCTAACTACTGGCTACAGTGTCTGACTACGCCATGTGTCTGAAAGGTTGTAATGGAACTGTCTGGTGTTGAGCTAGTGTCAGACTACACCATTGAGACAGTGAGCGACATGGAGAAACTGGGAGCGACAGGGAGAAATAGGGAGCGACAGGGAGAAACAGGGAGCGACAGGGAGAAACAGTGAGCGACAGTGAGAAACAGGGAGCGACAGGGAGAGACAGGGAGAGACAGGGAGCGACAGGGAGAGACAGGGAGAGACAGGGAGCGACAGGGAGCGACAGGGAGCGACAGGGAGATACAGGGAGCGACAGGGAGAAACAGGGAGAAACAGGGAGATACAGGGAGCGACAGGGAGCGACAGGGAGAAACAGGGAGCGACAGGGAGAAACAGGGAGCGACAGGGAGAAACAGGGAGCAACAGGGAGAAACAGGGAGCAACAGGGAGAGACAGGGAGCGACAGGGAGAGACAGGGAGCGACAGGGAGAAACAGGGAGCGACAGGGAGAAACAGGGAGCGACAGGGAGAAACAGGGAGCGACAGGGAGCGACAGGGAGCGACAGGGGAGAAACAGGGAGCGACAGGGAGAAACAGGGAGCGACAGGGAGAAACAGGGAGCGACAGGGAGCGACAGGGAGAAACAGGGAGAAACAGGGAGCGACAGGGAGAAACAGGGAGCGACAGGGTGCGACAGGGAGAAACAGGGAGCGACAGGGAGAAACAGGGAGCGACAGGGAGCGACAGGGAGGCAGCATCCAGACAGGCTGTGCTTAATTACTGGAACACACAGAAAGATAAATGGGAAAACACACACTCTTAAAAATGTATTGCAATTTATAGTGCCAATGTTCCTCCAGGCAGACCGAGAGTGGGGAGAATGGGGAGAGGATTCAGAGAGACGTGGGATGGGGCAGGAGGCTGTGGCCCCATGGGAAGGTGGCAGCAGGGTGGCATGGTGGCTGAGAATGGTCCCTGCTCCACATGCTGATCTGTGGTGAGCAGTCCCAGGTGGGCCAGGCGGGACAGCTGTTAATAAGCCTAATGTTATTGGCAGCAAGCGGAGCACCTCTAAAGCAGGACTAGACTGAGCGCTGAGCTGGGATGGCTGTCTGCTCCCCTCTAGTTCAACAGGAATTCTGCATCAACAGCAATAGTCATGCAGCCAGCCAGTCCACATCCATAGCACAGCAGTTTGGTGGTTGTATCTATCTGGAGCCCACATTTGACGCCAGTCTCCTACCCCTGTTGATCCCTCCTGGTATGAAGGACAGCCTCTTGATTTTTCAAACACCCACACAAATATACAATGTCTCAGTGCTCACATTACAGTAAGCAGACTCTCGCTCACACACACATACAGTGGGTATCCAGAGACACTGGTTGGCTCTGCTGATTCTGACCTGAACAACTCCCTCACCCATCTCTCTCAGTCTCTCTCTCTCTCTATTTCTCACCAGCACTCCCTCTCTCTCTGAGGGGAGATGTACAGTATGTGGGGGTCTCTACAGCCCCAGCCACTCTCTCCAGGGGGTCTCCTCCTCTGTCCCTCTCCACAGATGGTGGGCAATGTGTCCGCCTGGCAACAAGGCTAATTATCACCCACACTGGGCCCATGGAGAGGCTGGGGCACGCTGGAGGGGGGCAGCTACCAGGGCCTTCCCATCCCCACACAGGGGAGCCTGGGACTCTGGCTCTCATGCAGCCCTGAGCACTGCAGCTCACAGGGGTTGAAGGGAGGCGGAAACCTGCATCAATCTGCCCTCATTTAGGTCTAAAACTGAGCTTAACTGTACTGTACTGACTGGCTAATACACATCTAAAGAAGTCTAATATTTTCAATGCTTTGGGTGTCCAAATGAAGTCCGGTTGGTTTAATTTGCATTGTGAAGATTCCTAACTCTCCTCTGGGTACAGATATACTGTTCTCCTTACATGTTGATCTCCTGCTGCTTATCCAGTTACCCAGTTATATTCCCATCCATTCTGATCAACGTTACTCACCTTCTCCTGGTACTGCCGACGGGAGGAGTCCAGAGACTGGATGAGTGCAGTGGCGTGACCCACGAACATGGCATAGCAGGTGGCGCCCACGATCATGCTGAGGATGGTGAGCCACACGTCCGTCATGCCCACAGGTGGGTACATGCCGTACCCGATACACAGCATGTGGCTCATGGCTTTGAACAGGGCGTAGGAGTACTGCTGGCCCCATGTGTCGTTCTGGATGGGGGGAGAGAGGACGAGAAAAGGTGGCAGAGGGAAGAGAGGGATATGGTGATATGGTGATATGGGGGTACTGTTCTCACTCTGCCAGATGTCTGGAGGGAAAAGGTCAGAAAGCACTAAGACCACCAGAGTCCTTCTTATCATTATCATCATCATCGTCAATGTCATTTCATCATCATCATCATTATCATCATCATTATAATTATCAATGTTATTATCGCCATCATCCTCCTAGTTATCATCATCAATGTCATTATCACATCATTATCAATGTCATTATCGCCATCATCCTCCTAGTCATCATCATTATCAATGACATTATCGCCATCATCCTCCTAGTCATCATCATCATCAACGTCATTATCATCATCATCATCATCCTCATTCTCATCATCATCCTCACAGTGATCATCATCAACATCATTATCATCATCATCATCATCATCGTCCTCACCCTCATCATAATAATCATCCTCATCATCATGTAAGAGGATAGCCACAGATGTCCTCTTCATCATGCCTCAATAGGAACATCAACACTTGGCTACACCAACATACTGTAGTAATACACTCTTCTATATGTAAGTATTCAGGGGAGAACTGCCTTAGCTGGGCCTTTTCTGCTCAGAGCAGAAACTAAACACAACCATGAGGGTGACTGAATGGATGGAGCCCGAGACACAAGAGGCCTGCAAGGCAAAAAGTAGGTCAGCTATTTAGAAAAATGTGATTTTTTTTCTTTTCTCGTTTCTCGTTTGTGGATAAATTGCCGTTTTTTTCTTTTAGATCCCGTGGTGGTCCAAGCAGAATCAATATCTGCTCTTTCCTGAGGTGACATGTCCAATTGCTTTCAAATTTCCACAGGGGTAAAACCTGAGAGATAGGAAAGTTATTAGTGCCTCCTAAAAAGGTATAAAACGGATGACCCAATAAGATAATGGGCCAGCTACTGTAAGGAAAGACAAGAGCCACAGCACCACTACCCTCTAATTCTTATCAGGCCCAAACTTTTCTGCTCCGAGCAGAAAAGACCCAGCTAAGGCAGTACTTCAGTTTTTCATCGTGGTGTTGTGTAATGCAGAGCAGGAGTTTAAGTCAAAGCGATCCCTCCCTGACAGTAGACAGCTTGCCATGCCAAAGGTGTTCGCTAGGCTACTGTTTCCACTGACTGACTACTGGCCTGTCTGTCTTTAATTACCTAATTAGAATTTGATGTGATTGTTTTTTATTCACAGATCCCAGATTAATCCTCTTTGAGGGATGGGAGTTGCCTGTCTGCCGTGAGCTCTACAACAAATCCTCATCATAAATCATCTCTCTCTCTCTGTCAAAAGGCCCTGTTCGTTCGGAACATGGCAGGTTATACTGTGCGTCCGTGTGCCGCGGTTGATTCAGGGTCACACCTCAGGTGTCGCAGAGTCCGGTTATATAACCACAAAGAAAACCTAATTACAGAGGAGAGGGCGGTCATTACGAGACATAGGGCTTTCTTTCCAGTGTCTCTGTCTCTCCCCCTCTCTCCCTCTCTCTCTCTCTCTCTCCCCCTCCCTATCCCCCTCTCTCTCCCCCTCTCTCTCCCCCTCTCTCTCCCTCTCTCTCCCCCTCTCTCCCCGAGACGTGCAGCAGCAGCGCAGCTAACAATGTGATGAAATTAAAGAACAGCATGAGTGCTCGCTGGAAAATTGTCAATACTTGACCAATATTGGATAAGAGCTTTCTGTCCTCTGAAAGTCATTATTTCATACGAGGCCAAGCTCACCGCCTAGCTCTCACTTTCAGAATATAGAAAACCAAACCATACAGAGCTGGTGGAGAGAGCTCCAAATAACTGAAGAAAATGCAGCAAATTGAATAAATGTGGGCGAATAAAGGAGAAAGTAAAAAAAAACATTTGATTTAGGTGGGAAAACGGACAGATATGCAAGGCAGCCATTTCCCATGATGCTACAGGCTTAGCACAGTAATTACAGAGACAGAGAGATGAGATAACAGGGAGGGACTAATCTGATTTAGACAGACTTGGGCTCCGTCTGAAGTGGCACCCTTTTCCACACAGTGTACTTTCGACCAGAGCCCAGTAGTAAACTTCCTAGATATTAGGGTGTCATTTTGGATGCTCACTTAGTATTGGAGCACAGCAAAGCACTACTTACCACCATTTTGTTTTTGGACACCCAGCAGTCCTGGGGGAAGTCCTGCAGCATGGGAACCAGGAACTGCAGACATCCGTCCCAGTGGCACAGCAGCAGCATCATACCAATCAGGTTGACGATACGCACCATGGCACTGGCCAGGTCATAGGTCATATGGAAGATCTGAAGAGCAGGACAGGAAGAGGAAAGGACTGTGTTAGGACATAGGTCATGTGGAGGATCTAGAGAGCAGAATACAATACAATACATTATTGTCCATTTTGTGAGAAACAAAAATGTGTCTTCTGTTTAGTGCAACCCCTCACACATACACGCTGAGAGGCACATGGTCAGCCACAGAGCAGCGCCCCTGGATGGAGAGCAGAACAGGAGGAGGAGAGGAATTGTGTTAGAGCACAAAGACATGTGTAGGCTGGATGGCAGACAAAGCCCTGGTTTACAAAGACCCTTTTCTCCAGGGGTGTTGCCTGTTTACTTTGTTCCCTAACCCTTTGGTCGATACTTTTTATAGTCAAGGTGAAGCCCAAGCAGTGGATTTCCTATATGCAACACGTGGGCTGAGCCAGACCACGTTGAGTCTGAATCTGAGCATACGTTCTAGTCCGAGGCCACAGTGTTCTCCGTCACACATGCAGGGCCCTTGCCTCAACGTACAGCAACATAACGAACATCATCGTTGATGTAACACTTGTGCTTTTTACAGACGTTGACATGGGTGGTCTGTAGAGGATGGTCAGGATGGTCATGTGAGCATGGCTTGGCCTATGAGGAGGCTTTATTGAATCCTTCTAATCAACTACTTAGGTAAGCACACTAACACAAAGTGGATGGAGGGATGGGCAGGTGTGTGTATGTGTCCCTGCGGACTGAGTGTGTGCAGCACGGGCGAGCTTTGTTAATCCTAATGATAAATAGACTCATAAGCAGCTACAGGACGCCTACTCTACGCTGGTGTGGATTTTAATGGCCTCAACAATTTAAAGCCACTTAATTCCATTGAGGGCCGCGGTGTGCACTGTTAACTGCTGTTCTCCTTATTACAAGCCACTCAGCGCCATTTAAAAGCTTAAGGCTGAGACAGAGATATTCCATCTCTCTCGTCTTTGCTGGCGAACGTTGGGAAGAGGGGAGAAGAGAAGCCAGCCACACACAGACAGTCGCTCTCCACCATTCCTCCTGACCCAGGTTAGATGTCTCCGGTTGCCTCCTAAAGCCCAGTGCTTGTTGATCTGACACTTTGTTGTTTCTATCGGAGTGGCTGTGTGGAAACAACAGACAGGGACCAGGGACTAGTACTGAGACAGGCTGTGTGACGGGCCTCTCTGGGACAGTGTGGACGCTGGGCCATCACATCAGATCACCTCCGTCAGAGGGGCCAGCCAGAAAGGGGAGAGACAAAAATGTCCCCAAGTAGTTTCTGCTGGGGTAAGAGGGAAGCGTCAGGCCGCCAGGCTCCAGAGTGAGTGTATGGCAGAGACATATGTCAGAGCTGCTAGGAGTACTGGGTGGAGGAGTCAAGCGCAGAGAGCAGGTATTCAAGAACGTGGATTTATTTCCTGAAGACAGGGAAAACGATCATGCCCAAACACACGGGCGCATGAAAATACCAGTCCAAACACAGGACTAAACTGTCCGGAAAATATAGAATCCACATAAAAATCCAACACCAAATAACAGAGAAATAAGCCCGCACAAAAGCCAGCGGGCCTACTGCCCTTAAATAGCCTACCCACAAAACTAAACTCAAAACAGGTGCACCCAATCAGCCCAAACTAACAGAAACAAAAAGAAGAGAATCGATGGCAGCTAGTAGGCCGGTGACGACGACCGCCGAGCGCCGCCCGAACAGGAAGAGGCACCATCTTCGGCGGGATTTGTGACAACATACAGCTAAAGGTCTGGGCTCTTGATCAAAGTGTTTAGTCCGGGGCGTATTTACAGTTGAAGTCTGAAGTTTACATACATCTTAGCCAAATATTTAAACTCAGTTTTTCAGAATTCCTGACATTTAATCAGAGTAAAAATTCCCTGTCTTAGGTCAGTTAGGATCAACACTTTATTTTGAGAATGTGAAATGTCAGAATAATAGTTGAGAGAATGATTTATTTCGGCTTTTATTTATTTCATCACATTCCCAGTGGGTCAGAAGTTTACATACACTCAATTAGTATTTGGTAACATTGCCTTTAAATTGTTTAACTTGGGTCAAACGTTTCGGGTAGCTTTCCACAAGCTTCCCACAATAAGTTGGGTGAATTTTGGCCCATTCCTCCTGACAGAGCTGGTGTACCTGTAACACACGCTTTTTCAGTTCTGCCCACAAATGTTCTAAGGGATTGAGGTCAGGGCTTTGTGATGGCCACTCCAATACCTTGACTTTGTTGTCCTTAAGACATTTTGCCACAACTTTGGAAGTATGGTTGGGGTCATTGTCCATGTGGAAGACCCATTTGCACCCAAGCTTTAACTTCCTGACTGATGTCTTGAGATGTTGCTTCAATATATCCACACAATTTTCCCTTCTCATGATGCCATCTATTTTGTGAAGTGCACCAGTCCCTCCTGCAGCAAAGCACCCCCACAACATGATGCTGCCACCCCCGTGCTTCACGGTTGGGATGGTGTTCTTCGGCTTGCAAGCCTCCCCCTTTTTGGGGCCAAACAGTTCTATTTTTTTGTTTCATCAGACCAGAGGACATTTCTCCAAAAAGTACGATCTTTGTCCCCATGTGCAGTTGCAAACTGTAGTCTGGCTTTTTAATGGCGGTTTTGGAGCACTGGCTTCTTCCTTGCTGAGCGGCCTTTCAGGTTATGTCAATATAGGACTTGTTTTACTGTGGATATAGATACTTTTGTACCTGTTTCCTCCAGCATCTTCACAAGGTTCTTTGCTGTTGTTCTGGGATTGATTTGCACTTTTCGCACCAAAGTACGTTCATCTCTAGGAGACAGAACGCATCTCCTTCCTGAGCGGTATGACGGCTGCGTGGTCCCATGGTGTTTATACTTGTGTACTATTTTTTGTACAGATGAACATGGTACCTTCAGGCATTTGGAAATTGCTCCAAAGGATGAACCAGACTTGTGGAGGTCTACAATTTTTTTTCTGAGGTTTTGGCTGATTTCTTTTGATTTTCCCATGATGTCAAGCAAAGAGGAACTGAGTTTGAAGGTAGGCCTTGAAATACATCCACAGGTACACTTCCAATTGACTCAAATGATGTCAATCAGCCTATCAGAAGCTTCTAAAGCCATGACATAATTTTCTGGAATATTCCAAGCTTTTTAAAGGCACAGTCAACTTAGTGTATGTAAACTTCTGACCCACTGGAATTGTGATACAGTGAATTGTAAGTGAAATAATCTGTCTGTAAACAATTTTTGGAAAAATTACTTGTGTCATGCACAAAGTAGATGTTCTAACCGACTTGCCAAAACTATAGTTTGTTTTAACAAGAAATTTGTGGAGTGGTTGAAAAACGAGTTTTAATGACTCCAACCTAAGTGTATGTAAACTTCCGACATCAACTGTACATCATCTGAGCAGAGTCATTCCCCTGGCTGCGTCCTTCTCACTTAATCTACCAAACCACTCGCTTCTTCTTCTTCACCTCCTCTCTGCCTCTCTCCTCTACAGCTGTGCTCCACTCCAAACACAATGAGGAGATATTGGTTTTTAAAGAGCCCACTCTCTTTCCAAACACAATAATGGTTATGGTAGCTGATACGAGGCAATATATTGTGATGTTGATTCTCCAGCTGGAACTAAATGGCATTCCATAACATTAAAGAGTTGTCAAAATCCCCATGTGTGTCAAATTAATAAATCATAAACTACCCAATCCAATCTCACACATGAGATTGAGATTTTTTTAATTTGTAAAATTGTTTTTCCAAGAGGGGAGTGTGAGCTCTCTGATATAGTGGATGCATTCGTAATGCATTTAAATGTAGACATTTCCTGCCCATTAAAAATGGATGATATAAAACATACATTGTTCAAGCCCACAGGATCACAGTCAAACAGCAAAACAGTGAATTAATTATCCGTTCACACTTCCCATCTGAGCATCTTATGTCACTAACATTACAATAGTCATGGAGCTAGTCAACGTGAAGTGTCAAACTGATAGAGCTAAGAAGGTCGCTTATTCTATATATATTGCTCTATTTGAATAGGGAAGCTACATAGGTGAGATGCTAATACCTGTCCATGACTACTAGTGCTGTACAAAGAAAACTCTACTGTCAAATCCCTGTAACTGTTGAAGTTCCATCCCGCTGGGCACACACTGGTTGAATCAACGTTGTTTTCACATGACGATGAACCAACGTGGAATAGACGTTGAATTGACGTCTGTGCCGAGTGGGATGTGCCCTTAAAATACTTTTGAACTTCTGTACTGAATGGAGAATAAAGCTCTCCTGACTTGTTCAGAATAATGCAATGCAAATCTCCAGATAGTACTGGCAAATGAGACAGAGAAAGAGAGCAGGGGCTTTAAATAGTGCATTTCAGTTGGGGGGTGGTGATTCCTAGCTATATATCTTCCTAGCCTATATCTTCTCTCAGCCTTAACTCAATTACCCCAAAAATATTCCCATTCCCACTAAATGGAAAAACAACCTGTTCGATATACTTTGGGGGACAAAAAAAACAAATTGCTCTGTTGCTAACCCCTGTCCTTCACCAATTAGACCCTGCCTAATTGCCAAGTGTTCATTAGAGATGTACAGGGGAGGGGCTGGACACTGTGCACCATGCACTCACTGTCATTTGCTTCTAAAGCCATTTGGGGCTGCTGGCATGTCATAACATGCAGCTTAGCCACACACAGACGCACACACGCACACGCGCACACACACACACGCACACGCACACACACACACACACACACACACACACACACACACACACACACACACACACACACACACACACACACACACACACACACACACACACACACACACACACACACACACACACACACACACACACACACACACACACACACACACACGCTGCATTGTAGAGTACAACACATTAAAGGGATGATGGATGGCTGGCCTCTTTGTTTTAATTGATAGGGACATAGAATAATCCTGGCTGCATGACTATCCGGCTAAACAACAGAGCCATGAATGACGAGGGCACCCAGACAATCCAGAAAGGCATCTTAAGGGCAGGGGTTCTGACATTGGCAGCCACGTTACTCTAACACGTAACCTCATCAGTGCTCTCAATGGAGAGAGCTATGGACGAGCTCTACTCTGTTTGAAACCAAGGCTTTTATCACCTAGGTGACCTTCAGTGCCCCTTACATTACTACGGTTAATAGCTAGGGAATGTCTTCAACAGAACTAATGACATATCGAACTGTTATGTGTCTGTGTTGTGGTCAAGATGAATAAGAAAAACATTCCATCTAATGCACACTGCATATTCACATGTGCATCATCGTTATCTTCTCAACAAATCGTAAATGTGGAAGGATCATTGGTGCTTTGTTTCTTTTAGATTTAAAGAAAGCTAAATTGTCCGAGACGTTACAGTGGAAAAAAACAGAACCCAGTCCAGAAACACAGACATGCCCAGACAAGACATCCATTTGATCAATAGGGAGACACCTGATCGTGTCAGGAAGCTATCTGGGACACACAGGAAGTCACAGTCACAGCTGCATAGTCATCTCAGACAGATGGAGGGAGAGAAGAGCGTGGTCCAGGTGAGAGAGAGAGAGAGAGAGCGAGAGAGAAAGAGAATAGATGCATATGTCTGTGAGTGAGACACAGTCAATGTAATGCTATGCTGTGGCATCTGGTGTTTGCCGTCCAGGCTGCTAATGATGATGAATGTCTGGCATCATGTGTCGACCACCAAATCCAAGAAAAATCCTATTGTTTCACTGATGCCACTTTCACATTGCCACCCACCCCCCTTTTCTGATTTTAGTTCAACATTGGGCTGGATTTCAGTATAAAAGGACAACATGGGCTACACAGTAAAATGCCCTGACAAAATGCCAGACCCTCATCCACACTGTAATGGTAGACAAGGGAGTTGTGTAGATAAAGAAATGGGGGCGACAGAGAGAGAGAGAGAGAGAGAGAGAGAGAGAGAGAAGACGACATGGGGCACTCTTTCATCAGCTGTCTATACAAGCCTTGGCCTGGAGGGCTTTTGAGGAAGCCAGAGAATGCTTTCATTCAGCTTCCTACCGAGAAGCATCGATGGGTGCGTGCCGGATTACACATTTTAATGTAGAAGTCTTCTAAGGGGCCCTGCTGCGGGTATTAATATCACACAAGGCACATTCACAGACAGTCTTGAGGACCTGTCACTCTTGCTGGCAAGCCTCATTGTGCACTCAATAATACCCCATTAAACCTTTTCTTCTTTCTTATCTGTGAAAGAGCAGTCCTTGGCCAAGGTACGGGTCACCAAGTGGAGGACTGATTGGCTGATTTGCATTATTTACATATTTTGTGTGTGCTGATTTATTGGGTGGAATCTCTCTCTCTCTCTCTCTCTCTCTCTCTCTCTCTCTCTCTCTCTCTCTCTCTCTCTCTCTCCTCTCCTCTCCTCTCCTCTCCTCTCCCCTCCCCTCCCCTCCCCTCCCCTCCCTCGCGGCGTGCCTGCCTGGCGACCACGTGGCTCACTCTTATCAAAGCACCTTGGGATTTCTTTCTGTGGCATATCGGATCATTCCCCCCCTCCATCCTGCACACAGCCAGTTGGGCAGAAAAGCCATCCATCTTAACAATCCCAGATGCCAATATTAATAGGAAGATGGACTCCCTGCCTCCATGCACTAAACAAACACAGATGGTAGTGCTCCAAAGCTCCTGACACCAAGTTCAAAGCACTGTGGAATTGTTTGCCATGTTGAAAATGATCCACCGCCGCCCACTAATGTTATTCTTGTTAACTCTAAGTCGGAAAAGTATTTAAGGATGTTCTTTCTCTCTTTCTGCGAAATTAAGTGCAGCTAAGTGCTGACTGAGATAAAAAATCCAAATCTGGGACTTGATGCTTTGGCTTTTATACTATTTCCACATAAGGCCGTTGACAATTCTGGCTTTTAAACTATTTCCTCATCAATGCCCCAAATGCCTCTGCATCCCTGCTAAAAGCAGCAAGCGGGGGGATGGTGATGTTGAAGACATCTGGCATGGGAGCCACTCTCGCAAATTAGTCATTAGTGCATTCGTTTGAGTTTGATTCAATAACATGTTGACTAATTTAATTCAAGTCACTGGGTTTGTCTATAGGAGACAACTCCGATGAGGAGGATATTCGGCCAGCGTCTTATTTTTATCCCAATGAAATATGACAATGAGTACAGCCCAGCTGTCTAGACAGGGAGAGATGGGGATAGGAGGACAGACAGGAGAGATGCCTGGGCACTGATTGCAGCCTCCTCCCTTTGATATGATGGATATCTGCACACCACTTAGAATATCATTATCTATGACAATGTTATCGCACCCCCCCACACACACACACACACAACCATCAACCACCGCCTGTCTGTCAGCTGTAAAACGCTGTAGTTCACTGAGCCCTCTCGGCGATTACGTCTTGGAATGGAATCTTTGATCAATGTTTTTATTCTGTAAACGTTTATTATTGGTTAGTTAATGTTGTGTGGTTTAACAGATAGCTGTTTCAAATTTGAGATGCTGATTTGATAGGATGGGAAGTCCTTTGTGCCATGCAACAAAGGGTCATAGTTGACTACGGGGCACCAATCAAGACTTGAGATACTGCCCCTAAACACATGTTACAGTAGCAAGTCATGTAAGCACACAGGCACACGCACACACAGAAAATAAAGCACCTGACATCTCCACAGCCAGGGGGTTCATTTAACCCTTAATGTCAGGGTATGTGTGGGCCTGGATGTTAGAATATCAGCTGTGATTAGAGGAGACTAGGGGCTGAGCTGTTCTGTTGACTGTGACAGTGCTACAGGGAGCTGCCTTGCGGAGGCATTTGTCTTCTGTTCACTATGACAGGTGAGAACATGAAGCCTTCCTTCACTCAGCAGGTCAGAGGGCATCAGACGTCTCCAGGACCAACTATGACAGAGCAACGAGCAATGTCGCTGTGCTGAGGGAAGCAACGGAGTCAACAACATCAAAGACCTTGCAAGTTAAACAGGAAGTACTGTATTTCCTATGGCGCTGAGGATTGCTCTTCAGCTACCAGCAATTTAAGAAGACATATTATTCGAAAAGCTCAAATGGTGATGTAGTTTTAAAAATATGACGTAAATTGAAATGTAGTCGCCATTACGAAAAAGTAAAAAAGTCAGTCAGGTGGTGAGATGTGGTCGACAGGTTATTCGGGGGTGCCAGATGACATTTCTGTGGGGTTACCACTGTAGTGTTCCAGCACTGAGGCAGAGCTGGCCTTTGGCAGAGCCTGCCTACCCAGCGCCGATCAGCACGCCTCGCGCACACACACACATATACACACACACATACAAATAGAATCTGCCTCTGTGTTGGCTAGCCCCTCATATCAGCCCCAGTTCCCAGTTCACATGAAGACATAAAGACAAATGGGTTTGATGGTGATGAGATTCATTTACTAGCAATGCTGCCTCTTTGATGTATACTTGACAACCTGAGTGGTGCCTCAAACTGTCTGTGGATGTGGTTGAAAGGCCCCTTTTAAAACCCCCTGGGTATGGTGTGGTTTAGTGTTGTGGTCTGTTTGGCAATCAGCCAGCTATTCAAACTCCCCCCATTGTTCATGCAGAGTAAAACTCTCAGGTGAACACACCCAGCAGGGATTTGAAGGCATTTTACAACAACTGTGAAAGAGAGCGCCTCAGTTGGTTTTGAGAGCTGAATAGAGCCGTGATCAAAAAACATTATAGAGGTGGACACAATCATTCTGTCTAAGTGGTACTGTAGAAGAGAGAAGGAGAGGGAACCTGTCCTGACAAACATTTCAATGGTACAAACAATACTCCACACTGAAGGATGAGACTAAAAACAAACAAAATATAACTATTGTAAAATATACTGTGTCAGTAAAATGTATATAGTGTGTATAAGCTGGAAGTAGAAGCCTAAGTGTTATTGTCCATTAGTTTACTCCAATTAGGGGAGGGGTGGAGGGTTAGGGGTAAATAATAAAGGAAAATATATTTGAAAAAATATATATGGGCGATTGGAAATGATGCAGACAATTACATTGTTAGATTGTGGCTTCTATCTGCAATATTAAAATAAAAAATAAACAATGCTCCACAATCTTTGAAAAAATTGTGCTATCTAGTCCCTAAAAGGATTCTTCGCCTGTCCCCATAGGATAAACCTTTGAAGAACCCTTTTGGGTTTCAGGCAGAACCCTATTAGGTTCATTGTAGCCCAGAGGGTTCTAAATGGAACCCAAAAGAGTTCTACTTGGAACCAAAAAGGGTTCTCCTATGGGGACAGCCGAATAACCCTTTTTCTAAGAGTGCATGACAAGGCTTCAAATAGAGTAATAATGTGCAGTTTAGACAAATACAATGTTTGTAAATGCTAGAGCATGAATGGCAGTGGTTGGGCCCCATCTGTTGGCTGCTATGTAAATTCACTGTGGCGGTGCCTGGGTCTGTATGCGCCCTGCTTTCCTGGTGGTGAAGGAGTGTCTCTGTCTCCTTAGTGACTGACTGAGTGAATGCATCTCCTGCTGGGCTCTGCTGCTTCACTTTGCACCTCTTACTTCTGGGACAGTGCTCAAGGATACACCCAGGGAGGGACGGGAACATTTCTAATTATTACGGCAATTATAATCATCCCTGTATTTTCAGCAGCAGCAGAGGCTCTCTCTCTCTCTCTCTCTCTAGACTCCCTTCGTCAGCCGGGTAGATAGACTGCTGCTGCACAGAACAGTAATCAACGTTTCTCTCTTCATCATCTCACTGGTGGATGAGGTAAAGCAAAAAGCATCTTCACCTTGCCTCACTAGTGGATCTAATCAGACACAGCTAGCTAGAGTAGCTTCCTCTAGCCCAACCCCAGGGGAAAGGTAACACATTATGGATCTCAGTAAACAATGTTATCTCTCTCTGAGGAGCTATACTCTATAGAGGACAGTCGACTGTGGTAAAGACGGTCCGTGTTCATGTGTAGGTATTCTGTGTTTGGTAGATATACTATGGATTATAATAATCTCCCCTCTCTCACGCGCACATATTGTACGTACGAACACAACACACAAACACACACCCTCCTACAGTACCCTACCTCCTCCCACTGGTGGATGTATCTGATGAGCCTGGACAGCCTGAGCAGTCTGAGCAGGCTGAGGATCTTGGTGAAGCGGACGATCCTCAGCGCCCGGGCCGTCTTGTAGAAGTCGGAGTCGATGCGCGTCTCCACGATGAGGAAGATGTAGTCCACAGGTATGGAGGAGATGAAGTCCACCACGAACCAGCTCCTCAGGTACTTGATCTTGATCTGTTGTGGGTCCAGGATGATCTCGGTGTTGTCCTCCTTGACGATGCCCGTGCGGAAGTTGAGCACCAGGTCCATGAGGAAGAAGGTGTCTGAGATCACGTTGAAGATGATCCAGGGGGGCGTGTGTTCGTCTTTGAAGAAGGTGATGCCCACCGGGATGACGATCAGGTTCCCCACCATCAGCAGCAGCATGGTCAGGTCCCAGTAGAACCTAGAACAGGAGGAACCACAGAGAGCTTAGAGCTTGGGAGAGAACATGAGGAACCACAGATGGCTTAGAACCTGGGGGAGAACAGGAAGAACCACATAGGGATGTTGATCAGGTTCCCCACAATCAGTAGCAGTATAGTCAACTCCAGCAGCACCTGGGAGAGACAGGAATTGGGGCGAGAGGATTTAGGAGAAAAGAAGATCAACAGCTACCTCTCCCTGAGAAGAACCGCTACCACTGATCACAATAAATGTACATAAGCTACAGCAGCTAACTTGGATGAGCGGTTCGTTTTAAACGATCACATAGACTGTACTGTACTGAACTGCTTTATACCGCCACTGACATTCAACATTTTCAATAATGAATGTGGTTTAGGATTGTGTACACTATGGCCATGTGTCTTGACCCGCCACTAAATCCTGTCTTTGAAGGCCTTTAAAAAAAAATGTTATATGAAATATTGAATTAAACTAACTGTTAAATCCCCGATACGGCCAGTTTGAACCTGTGTGACTCATGGCTGTCACAACATGTGCTCACATGTTATCCGACTGTGGCTCTCGTGAAGGAGTAATGGCCCACACACGCAGCCTAGCCTACATCTCCCAGTCCAACACAGTCTCACATTCAATTCGCGCATATATGTACAAAATGTATTTCAGCAGATTTCGTGCGTTTTTGTGCATTTTTGGGGTGTTTTGGGGTGGTTCAATTCGTTTGAAAATACACGAATTTCTGTGCTACTTAATTCGTGCGAAAAGACACAAATTTAACCAGTAGGTGACACACAAGCCGTTGCAACAACCATGTAGACGCGATAATTTGTATTTCATTTTTGTTCTTCTTAATGGCTAATTCAACGTCATGAATATACAGAAATGTTGTCTTTGTTTAACCATGTTTTAAAATGTGTCGTTGTATGCCTATATGTACTGTTTTAGACTTGCTGAACAGAATTTTTGAGAAAAGACGCACATTTACCTGCGACTTAATTCGTGGGAAATATTGTTTTATTAATGCCAATGCTGTTTTCTGTGCTTGATTTCGCTTAATACTTTGGATACTGGTGCACTTGTAATCAGAACGCCTTTTTGTCATGTAGGCAACCATACACGATTTTCTTCATAACCCATTTCATATTTCGTGGAGCCTAAATTACACAATTTTCTTCATAATGCATGTATTACATGTTAATGTAAAATAATGAATTATGTTGGCTTACACTTATGGCCTTTCCAAGGCCTTTCCATACCTTAAGGGAACATTTTAGCACTCGCCATATGGTTAGTGAGAAACGCCACATTGCAAATGTAAGGTCCCTTACTAGACGTCCTGCAACGTTTCTAAAATTCGCGGACGGCGTCGGGCCGTGCGCGGGGGAGAGATCTTTCAGGAAGTCATCAAACTAAATCTCTCGGACGTTCGGTTTCCGTTTTATAAAAATAACACATTTTGGTCATTTTTCCGCAGTCTAGGAAATTCCCACCAGAGGGAAAATAAATAATATTGCAAATGCACAAGCACATTGCAAATGCATGTGGCCTTTTCTCCTAAACGGAAAATATTTCGAAGACGTAATGGACAGTTGGCCCCAAACAAGATGGCGTCGAGGCCTCAACGCTTTTTGAGTTATGGCCATTTTTCTGGGATTAAAGGTCAAAAACGTAAAGTAGGGTGCTAATTTGACCGCTTCACGTCAAAGTACATAAGCATACGGTGTCAGGAAAAAAAGAACCAGCCATTTATCTATCGTAATTTAAGAGAAATCGTACATTGACAAATTGGTCATGTTCACAAAAAGGAGTAAAAAAAAAAAAAAAGTTACAGATCCAGTTGCAGTGTGTTCAGACGAACATTTTTTAAGTGGGTCTCGAAGCTCTGCCACTGCATCGCAGTGCTAGCTGCGCCACCAGAGTCTCTGGGTTCGCGCCCAGGCTCTGCCGCAGCCGGCCGCGACCGGGAGGTCCGTTGGCCTAGCGTCGTCCGGGTTAGGGAGGGTTTGGCCGGTAGGGATATCCTTGTCTCATCGCGCTCCAGCGACTCCTGTGGCGGGCCGGGGGCAGTGCGCGCTAGCCAAGGGGGCCATGTGCACGGTGTTTCCTCCGACACATTGGTGCGGCTGGCTTCCGGGTTGGAGGCGCGCTGTGTTAAGAAGCAGTGCGGCTTGGTTGGGTTGTGCTTCGGAGGACGCGTGGCTTTCGACCTTCGTCTCTCCTGAGCCCATACAGGAGTTGTAGCGATGAGACAAGATAGTAATTACTAGCGATTGGATACCACGAAGAAAAGGGGATAAAAGGATGGAGTGAAAAAGTACGGTGCTTAAAGACACACAAAGCCTGCAATGGCATTGCCATTATCTCCAGGACGTGCCGAGTTCAACGAGATGCCCCGCTTGACCGTAGCTAGCTCGGTCTGAGTGCAGCGACAGGGACAAGAAGAAGGACCCAAATGACCCTTTGACCTCAATTTCATAGTTTTTTGCTTTTGGGAGACAGAGAGAGAACCGTTAAGGTTAGAAGCACAATTTGACCTCAGGAACGTTCCTAAGGTCCTCCCGATCTGTGCAAGCCTAACATTGACCGTGTGGCATTAACCCTTAATAGTTAAAAGAAGGTGTTTACATCAAACAGTTTACAATGACATGTCTCCCCATAGGAATACATTGCCTGCTCCCCTAAATTCAACCTGAAGCCTATGTGGGTTAATAATGCCTTATGAACCTGTCTTCGATGACAATCCATCAGGCCACTGTGAGGTCTACCTGTGTCGATTCTAAGCTTCCTGGAGCAACCGGAAGTGGTTAAATCACCCTAAAAGTGTTTGCCATACCCAACCTGCAGTTTGAGAGAAATAGTGCATTCAACCCTATGTAAATCAGTCCATTTTTAACGTATAGACTTAAAATTCAGGATTCTGTAAAAGCCCACTCCAATGAGGATATGTGTTTACTTTCAGCTTCCTGTGCCAACCGGAAGTGCCATAATTGGTGTCAAAAGGGCTGTTTCGAAGGGTTAAAAAAGTCAAATCTTTCCAAAACTTAATATATGTGAATAGGCAACCCTCATGAACTGTAAATCAGTCATTCATCCCATCAGATTTCAAGGAAAAATTTACACACCCACACAGAAAGGATGGAGTGACACACTGAGGGGCTTAGAGGCAGACAGTGCCTGCAATAGTTACTTTTGTTTGAACTTTTAAAGAACCGTCAGACCTAGAGTTCTGAAACTTTACAAACCTGTTCTAGAGCTCAGGTCGATTAAGCACGGTGAGTTATGTGGCTCTAGAAGGTTCTCGGACCGATAAAAAGCCTCGGTGCATTTGCATTGACTTCAATTCATTTTGAGCATTACAAAATGGTGACATTTAGAAAAGTCCCAGAGTTGCAAGACTAGGTGCATTGAAACCGGCTCGGCTCATAGAGACGGACCCCGACATTTCTGTCCGATAGCTCATTCAAGGACCCCGTAGCAAGGCATGGAAAAAAGTGGAATTTCAGCACCAATTAAGGTTTTGCTCGGGCACCGAATGACCTATCGAGCCGAAACTTGGGATTCGAGGTCGCCTCACATAGGGCTAAACATAATGTGAAAACTGGACCCGCAGCTAGAACATAACTACGTATTATTTGTTTTATTATGGTTTAAATGGAAGGCGCTGTGAATTTTGGGCCTGCTCTGAAATATGTGATAGTTGGCTTCTAAACGAGTTGGAAAAAGTGAGTTTGGAGTCAGATGGTATCAGTTTGGTGTCTGAAAATATCTAATTAGCTGATGGACACTGACTTGCTAGTTGACTTTTGTGCATTTGCAATATGTTTCAACAGTGAAAAACCACCAAAATAGCATTCTGAAATCACCACTAAAAATGACATCACCATAGCCGTGCCGAGTTCAACGAGATGCCCCGCTTGACCGTAGCTTGCTCGGTCTGAGCGCAGCGACAGTGACAAGAAGATGACCCTTGACCTACATTTCAAGTCTTTTGCTTTTGGGAGACAGAGAGAGAACTGTTAAGGTTTAGAAGCACAATTTGACCTCAGGAACGTTCCTAAGGTCTCTGTGCAAGCCTAACATTGACCGTGTGGCATTAACCCTTAACAGTTAAAAGAAGGTGTTTACGTCAAACAGTTTACAATGACATCTCACCCCATAGGAACACATTGCCTGCACCCCTAAATTCAACCTGAAGCCTATGTGGGTTATGAATGTCTTATGAACCTGTCTTCAATGACAATCCATCAAGCCACTATGAGGTCTACCTGTGTTGATTCTAAGCTTCCTGGAGCAACCGGAAGTGATAAAATCACCCTAAAAGTGTTTTGCCATACCCAACCAGCAGTTTGTGATATATAGTGCATTCAACCCTGTGTAAATCAGTCAGTTCTTAACGTATAGACTTAAAACTCAGGATTCTGTAAAAGCATACCCCGATCAGGATATGTATTTACTTATAGCTTCCTGTGCCAACCGGAAGTGCCTTAAAATGGGGTCATAGGTGCTGTTTCGAAGGTTTAAAAAAGTCAGATCTTTCCAAAACTTTAAATGTGTGAATCGGTCAACCCTCATGAACTGTAAATCAGTAATTTCGCTAAACAGATGTCAAAGAAAAGCTCTCTCACACACACACACACACACACACACACACACACACACACACACACACACACACACACACACACACACACACACACACACACACACACACACACACACACACACACACAGCAAGGATGGAGTGAAAAAGTATGGTGCTTAAAGACACACAGAGCCTTAAATGCTTTTAGGGGGGATCCAGACTTCCATACCCGCTCTGGGAGCGCTATACTACCGCCCCAAATCAATGGGTGCTGGCCTGAGTGATTTATGGAGGTTTTCAAAAAATATTCTGTTTTTTCTTCTGGAAAATATTTTAGGTTTTTTCTTCTCGAGTCAATGGCCTGAGTGATTTATGGAGGTTTTCAAAAAATATTCTAAGTCCAAACTTTTCATGCACCTGGTATTTTTTTGGGGTTACCAGGCGTCATTTTTCAAAACGGTTGAAATTGCTTTTAGGGGGCATCCAGAGTGTCACATGACCGGATGAGGTAACTATTCTTGTTCTTGTAACTTTCCGGTAGGCTAGAAGCTTTCCGGTGTTTTGCTGCTCGACACAGGTCGACGCAGGTATTGCACTTGATTTATCGTTATTGTTATTGTAACCGTAGGTGCAGCCAAGTGGAAATACGAAAGCTTTCTAGCTATTTCGCACTGACGGTAATTTGAACACAAGAACGTTTCTAGTGAAAAGGTGCTTACACTCAGAGCCATGTATTTACACTCAGCCACCCTAGCCTTATTACGGGTTAACGTTTTGGTAATTTTGGTTGGCCAACAAAATGTAAGACTACAATGACTGCATACGTTTCCCCAAATGTTATACGAAAAAAAAATGTTTTGTTATTGATGGACAATGGCAAGGCTGCCATTGTATTTTCAGTTACATTCTGTTCAATAAAAATGGTTTACACGTTTATTTTTTAAGAAATACATGGAACTACAACCGAATAAAACACCATTAACCATCATGCATTGCTTACATTCATTCTATCCTGAAAAGTCTGTTCAGAAAAAATCGAAAACAGTACATATAGGCATAAAACCACAATGTTTTAATAGGGATTAAATAAAGACAATATATATATAACCTCTTATGGTTAAATGGTTAAAAAAAGACAAAATATCTACATATTCATAACGTAAAATAAATAAATACAGGCGATCGCGTCTATGGTTGTTGCAACGGCTTGTGTGTCGCCTACTGGTTAAATTCGTGTCTTTTCGCACGAATTAAGTAGCACAGAAATTAGTGTATTTTCGCACGAATTAAGTAGCACAGAAATTCGTGTATTTTCAAACGAATTGAACCACCCCAAAAATGCACAAAAACGCACGAAATCTGCTGAAATACATTTTGTACATATATGCGCGAATTGAATGTGAGGCTGGGCTGCCCAGTCTGTCTTGATGCGTAACCTATTTGTCTCCTGCTTGTGGTTACTGGGCGCACATTTAAAAAGGTCAACGAGGGTTAAATGTCGATTACAAAGTGTTGGGTGACATTGTCCATCTTCCCAGTCGCAGTTTGGTTATAAATTACACTCTCCGCCCGCTTTGTAATTGAATCCAGATTGGTTGTGTTGTATAAATGTTGATATACAGTATCCTTGGTGCTCTATAGATGGTACAGAGGGAGCGCGTCACGCATTGTAAACTGGTTCTTGCGGGTAGGGCAGGATGATTTAACCACTCAAGTTTAACTGGACCCATAAAAATCCATCTCAGAGCAAAACCAATTTAAAGCAGAGACCCAGAAGAATGAAAAATATACTATTCACAATGTTGATAGTTGCTTTGCTGTGATGCCTCTCAGTGGAGATGAACATTCCAATTGCCTCTGAGATCACTGTGCTGCCTGTCTGTGGACACGTTACATTACTTTGAAATAAACATTCATTACAGAGATATTACACACACAGCTGTCTAAGACAGTTGAGCCATGGATTACGGTTTACAAAAATACACACACACACACCTGCGTGTGCACACATGCACACACACACACACTCACTCACACACACATGCACGCACACACTGACACACACTAAACGCCCTCTCGCTTACACACTGACACACGAAACAGTGGCAGTAATAGTATTTCTTCAAAGTAAAAGGGTATCCACGGTTTCAGTTTCTAGTCAAGCGGAGTTATATTTAGAAAGACGTTTCTGCCACTGTGTTTGCTCATGTTAAGATTTAAAGCCCAAGAGGACAAGACAAAACTTCAAAGGAAATAACATGTACACGGGTAATGACATTTACTCTTCGTATTCCCCATGTCAGGAAGAAGTATGTGAGTTGACATCATGAACACAAAACAGCTTGCTAACGGGCTGGAGGTGCACCAACGGCCCTTAATGTCGCTGCAATCACTATGTGCTAATATATCCATTTATTTTCGTGCCAACACCTGCTCATTGTCCTCGCCACTTTTCTGCCAGTTTCATGGTGACCTCAGAGGACTTGACTGTTAGTTTAAACTGGGTCGTGAAGAAACGAACACAGACATCAGGAAGTAGAAAAAGCCCAGCTGGCAGACTGTCTTGACTGTCTTGTCTGTTTGGACAGAGAGACAGAGAGACAGAGAGACAGAGAGACAGACAGAGAGAGAGAGAGAGAGAGAGAGAGAGAGAGAGAGAGAGAGAGATGGGAGGCTGAGAAGAGACAGGGGAAGGCTGTGGAGAGGCAGGGGAGGAGTGCTCCTCCACATGCTTACTGGGCTTCAGAGAGAGGGATGGAGGGGTATGTAAGCTACTGTCAGGATCCCCTGAGAGGGCCTGGGGCCAAGAGAGGAGACACACACCTGTGTGAACTCCACCTGTTCCCTTGGATAAAGTAATGGGGTATTTGTGGTCAACAGCCTTCCCAAGCCACTGGTCATGTACTGTACATACTATAGCCTACTACAGACATCAACCGTGTGTCTGTTCCCCGATACGTCATGTCTCTAAGTCTCCTCAATGTCAGAGATTCACAACCGTGGTCATGAAGGTTGTGACCCACGATGAAAATATTGTGGAACAAACAACCAGCTTTCCATCCAACCTTTTAATGCGAGGGTCGGATAAAACATTTCACGAGAGGATTGATGAAAACAGCAAATTTGTCGTTAAACGTTCCAAAACAAAACACGTTAGACAAGATGGGATCTTTTTGTGTCTGTAAAATTAATTATGCAAGAAATGGCGGTGGAAACGCCTTTATGCGCAAATATTGATTTAATTAATCAACTGGTGAGGATGATATGTTGTGTGGTCCTCCCACTACGACTCTGGAAAGCATGCAGTTTATTAAACTACAGATTAAATAAGTTATGAGGAACTTCACAGGGTGATTAATGTGCAAGGTGATGAGTTTGATGCTCCTTTCCAATAA
The DNA here is from genome assembly GCF_016432855.1 of Salvelinus namaycush. NCBI lineage: Eukaryota > Metazoa > Chordata > Actinopteri > Salmoniformes > Salmonidae > Salvelinus > Salvelinus namaycush. The sequence goes on along the minus strand of NC_052336.1, from coordinate 20,482,075 downwards.
ATATTGAGGGTCTTATTCTGGTGTCATGATGATCGATGCTTGGCTGCCATTTGACAAATACAAATAATCTGTCTCTTTGTCCATAATAATCGCATCATGAAGTAGGCTATACCCGCACTGTATCTGTGACCTGTTGGCTAAAGCGTGCGAGCCAAGACCAGAGTGGGCACATTCGCTATATAACGCAATAGTTTTTTGTGGCAAAATCATCAGTAGAGTTGAAAATGCAATGAAAACACATTTCAATCAAGTTTTTGAAGCAGTACATGGAAATTTCACCGCAAAAGATATGTTTTATGTGCACTACGCCATCACGCACAGCGATTTATCCGCAACAAGTCAATTTGATGGAAACATCTCTGGTGGAAAAATGTGCATATTGTTTTATACAGACTTTAGAGTATTCACACTACCATCTGTCGCCAATTGGATGGAAATCTAGCTACTAACCAGGTTTCCATCCAACCTTTTTATGCGAGTAAGGTACATGCCGGATAAAAAAAATGAAAGACAGTGTCACGTTCCTGACCTGTTTTCTGTTGTTTGGTATGTGTTTAATTGGTCAGGGCGTGAGTTTTGGGTGGGTAGTCTATGTTATGTGTTTTCTATGTTGGGTTAATGGGTTGCCTGGTATGGCTCTCAATTAGAGGCAGGTGTTTGGCGTTTCCTCTGATTGAGAGTCATATTAAGGTAGGTTGTTTCACATTGTTTGTTGTGGGTGGTTGTCTTCCGTGTCAGTACATGTTACCACACGGGACTGTTTTCGGTTTGTCTGTTCCTGTTTGTGTGTTCTTCGTTTCATGTAAGTTCGTAAGTTTAGGTCTGTTTAGTTCGTTTTGTTATTTTGTTTTCTAAAGTGTTATTTTGTGTTTCGTCGTTTTGTCTAATAAATCATTATGTCCACATACCTCGCTGCGTGTTGGTCTGATCCATGCTCCTCCTCATCCGAGGAGGAGGAATATGACGACGATCGTTACAGACAGGCCTGATGGAAACAGCTAATTTGTCAGTAAACTTTCAAATGATGAAAAAACTAAAGACAAGGTGAGCTATTTTTGTGTTTGTAAAATGTATTATGTGAGAAATGCCTGTAGAAACGCCTTTATGCGCAAATATTGATATAATAACCATCATATCGAAGTAAACTTGGAGTCAAGTGATGATATGTTGTGTTGTCCTCCCACTACGACTCTGGAAAGCATACAGTTTATTAAACTACAGATTAAATAAGTTATGAGGAACTTCACAGGGTGGTGAAAGTGCGCAATGATCTTGATGCTCCTTTCCAATAAATATTGATGGTCTGATTCTGGTGACATGATGATTGATGCTTCGTTGCCGGTTTGACAAATAAAAATGATCTGGCTCTTGTCCATAATAATCTCATCATGTAGGCTAGGAACTGTTGACTAGAGTACATGTGGCAAGACCAGAGCGGGCACATTTGCTTTATAACAGACATTGTTTTTGTGACAAAACCATCGGTAGAGTTGAAAATGCTACGTGAATATAACTGCTAAAGTAATTTTTATGTGCACTACACCATTATGCACAACATTTTATCCGCAACAAGTCCATTTAGAAGGAAAGACATCTCTGGTGGGAAAATGCGCATATTGTTTTTATGCAGATTTTTTTAAATTCGCATGAAAATCTGTCGTCAATTGGATGGAAACCTACGCTATATATACAAAAGTATGTGAACACCCCTTGAAATTATTTCAGCCACACCCGTTGCTGACAGGTGTTTAAAATCGTGCACACAGCCATGCAATCTCCATAGACAAACATTGGCAGTAGAATGGCATTACTGAAGAGCTCAGTGACTTTCAACATGGCACCGTCATAGGATGCCACCTTTCCAACAAGTCAGTTCATCAAATGTCTGCCCTGCTAGAGATGGACTCTGGATTCCACCATTGGACTCTGGAGCAGCGGAAACGTGTCCTCTGGAGTGATGAATCACGCTTCACCATCTGGCATTCAAACGGACAAATCTGGGTTTGGCGGATGCCAGAAGAACACTACCTGTCCAAATGCATAGGGCCAACTGTAAAGTTTGGTGGAGGAGGAATAATGGTCTGGGACTGTTTTTCATGGTTCGGCTAGGCCCCTTAGTTCCAGTGAAGGGAAATCTTAACCCTACAGCATACAATGACATTCTAGATGATTCTGTGCTTCCAACTTTGTGGCAACAGTTTGGGGAAGGCCCTTTCCTGTTTCAGCATGACAATGCCCCCGTGCACAAAGCGAGGTCCATACAGATTTTTTTTTTAGATCAGTGTGGAAGTACTTTATTGGCATGCACAGAGCCCTGACCTCAACTCCATTGAACACCTTTGGGATGAATTGGAACACCGACTGCGAGCCAGGCCTAATCGCCAACATCAGTGCCCGACCTCAACAATGCTCTTGTGGGTGAATGGAAGCAAGTCCCCACAGTAATGTTCCAACATCTAGTGGAAATCCTTCCCAGAAGAGTGGAGGCTGTTATAGCAGCAAAGAGGGGCAACTCCATATTAATGCTCATGATTTTGGAATGAGATATTTGACGAGCAGGTGTCCATATACTTTTGGTCATGTAGTGTATGTATTAGTATTTCTATTCGAGAATCAAGGACACACATCTGGTTCTGTGTAAATGTGCATGAGTTGTGTCTCTGTGTGTGTGTGTGTGTGTGTGTGTGTGTGTGTGTGTGTGCTCTTTTTCCTTTTCACTCTTGCTATTGCCTTCTGATGGGGGTCAGCCCACCTAAACATAGCAGGGATCCATTTACTGTGTTTTCTATCCTGACATAAAGGAACATTGTTCTATAAATATAGATAGACTGAGCAGTGAGCGCAGCGCAGGGCAGGGTGGTGGACGAACATCGCAAAGGCACAAAAGCCCTATCTCTATGTCTGTCTGAAAGCACTGACTTGTGGATTGATAGCTTTTCCCTTTATAAAACAAAAGGCAGCGTCCTTCATGGTGATATCAGTGCAGGCAGGGGTACGCTGCTGCGGTGTAGGGAGAGAGAGGGGGAGGAGAAGGATGATAGGGAGAGCGCCATAGAGAGGGAGGGAGCAATAGAGAGAGGGAGAGTTTGAGGGAGGAGAGAGATCCAGAGAGGGAGGGAGCGATAGAGAGGGAGCGAGAGGGGAAATGACCCCGGTTGCATAGCTTACACCTGAGTTGTTATAGTGCTGGGGAGGGACTGCTCACTGTCATGACGACAGACCGTGACATTTCCATGCCTGCTCGTCTACAGAGACAGAGGTACGGTACACACCACACCGTCTGCTCTCCTGGGAAGAGACCAAGGACTGCAGACCCATGTTTTTACCCTCAGAGTGCCTCCTGCTACAAGATAAACCTCTCTCCCACTCGCCACCCTGTCCTGGAGCTACCTGGGGCCACACTAGCCCAGCCTGGTGTCACCGTCACACTGGGGCTCTGACATCACCCACAGTGAGCTACTCACACACACTACTCTCACCCAACATGAACATGTTGAAAAGGCATAAAGGATCTACAGACGGTTTGTGTGTGTGTGTGTGTGCGTGCGTTCCCGCGGGGTGCTGTCTCTACCTGTTGGCAGACACGCTGGGAGAGCGATGGCATGGCATCCAGGTAGGTTGTCTGTCATGTCGGGTACACTAGTCTTGCAGACAGAGACAGCAATGAGGAGCAGTGTGTGTGTGTGTGTGTGTGTGTTCCTCTTCGTTCGGCATGGCATCAGACAATGTGAAGCAGTGTGTGTGTTCCTCTTCGTTCAGCATGGCGTCAGACTGAATGAGGAGCAGTGTGTGTGTTCCTCTTCGTTCAGCATGGCGTCAGACTGAATGAGGAGCAGTGTGTGTGTGTGTGTGTTCGTTCGGCATGGCGTCAGACTGAATGAGGAGCAGTGTGTGTGTGTGTGTGTGTTCGTTCGGCATGGCGTCAGACTGAATGAGGAGCAGTGTGTGTGTGTGTGTTCGTTTGGCATGGCGTCAGACTGAATGAGGAGCAGTGTGTGTGTGTGTGTTCGTTCGGCATGGCGTCAGACTGAATGAGGAGCAGTGTGTGTGTGTGTGTTCGTTCGGTATGGCGTCAGACTGAATGAGGAGCAGTGTGTGTGTGTGTGTTCGTTCGGCATGGCGTCAGACTGAATGAGGAGCAGTGTGTGTGTGTGTGTTCGTTCGGCATGGCGTCAGACTGAATGAGGACAGTAGAACAACAGTGTGTGGTGTTCCTGTTCCTCCCTGCTCTTCCCAGAGAGCAGCAGCACAGTCATTCCCACTGTAAATGTGACTCTGGCTGATTGAATGACTGATGTTGATCTATTTATGAATATGAAAAGCAGTTCCCCTCTTGAATAATTCATGCCCTTGTTTTGTGTGTTTTTTTCTCTCCCTTACCTAGTTCTTGTGAGAGGCTGTTTTGTGTGAGGATGAGGAATCCTCGTCAAACTTGCTGATTCGCCATTTGCCTGAGGATGCGGCCCCATGTCACATTAGACACAAGCAGCAGACACTGCTTGCATCAATTTGACTACTGGCCACTGGCTACTCTAACCCGTCTTAGGGGTGTCACTACTGTACTACGGGCACAGTGAACAGTTGGCTTGACTGTGTGTGTGTGTGTGTGTGTGTGTGTGTGTGTGTGTGTGTGTGTGTGTGTGTGTGTGTGTGTGTGTGTGTGTGTGTGTGTGTGTGTGTGTGTGTGTGTGTGTGTGTGTGTAACTGTAAGTGTGTGTGTAACTGTAAGTGTGTGTGTAACTGTAAGTTTGTGTCTGTTGGTGTGTGCAGTGGCGGGAATCCATTAACCCTTAGGCCTGTTCTGATAGGCGAGTGATGAGTGAAAATGAAGCATGTTAGTCTATTACAAGGACAACACAGCCATACATTTTCCAGACAGCAAATTTTGCCAAAAGGACAAGACAACACACACACACACACATATACATACACACAGAAGGCTACAAAACACATTGCATAGCAATTGTGCAAGACAGTTCTCCATTGGGCCAGATGGCACACTATGAGACAATAACAGGGGGAAAATGAAGTGTCCAGGAGAGAATCGGGTTAAAAGGGTTGTTTGTTGACACCCCGCTCCGATGAACTGCAATGACGGCACTGACTTTGCTAAGCACAGCCGGCGGGCTCACTGCGAGCAGGGAGCACATCACTGACACTGGGCTACACAGTCGAAAGTGACTATTTTTAGGTGAGACTGACTGTTTTATCAGTCCTGAGCACTGCCGTTGTTGTAAGAAGAATTCACCGGAGAGAAAGCACCAAATTGATTTACTAAACACCAACATGAGAAAAGGGAATCTAATGTAAGGAACAGCCCTTTCCTAATAGTGCAAAACATATGAATAATACCATTAATAAGACTACAATAGCCAGGTGATGCTGGTCCACTGCAGGAATTTCATCCAGCTGAAAAACCCTGTTCTGTAAGAGTCTCCCAGCTGCACCTAAACTCCAGAGCAGAGACAGGTTTGACCTCTGATGCTGAAGCTGGTAGAGATCTATACTGTCTAAGGCCTTGTCTATATTCAAGTCAGAGTTAATAGATCGTATATTCTGGGATTTGACAGCTAAGAAGAGTCCAATCCTTTTGCATATAGACTGAGAATGCATACTGGTAACTGTCAAGCGTATAATGACCTCCACTGTGACCAGTGACTGGAAAACACATGCAATGTACCGCTTATTCATGAAAAATGAACCACTTCCAAAGACAAATACTAAGACCCCATAATAAAACAAAGCCACACAGCAAAGCTAGAGATCAAGCAATAAGCCCATCTAAAATATGTATCAGTTTTGGATACTCAATCGTTCTCTTCTGAATATCAACAATCTAATCAACGTAGCCACTGCAGAATAAACAGCAGTACAAGGGAGACCGAACGTTTGAAGGAGTCGGAGAAGACTCTCCCCACCGCCCAGCACCCCTGTAGCATATTACCATTTTTTCTATTTAAGGTGCTGCTGGCTGCCACCACCAGTAGAGAGGCACAGTGTCCCTGTCCTTGTCCCTGGTCGCAGCGCACAGAGTTCTTCACACACAGCAGAGTCCCTCCCCAGAGCAGAGTAGAAGCAGAACAGAGCACGGCCCGTTAGTTACCTGCTCGGGGGAATAAAAGACTCCACAAGGATACTCCGCAAGCAGCGCAGTCAGCAACTCACTGTGCCCTCCACAAAAACAAAAGGACCACTGTGCACAGTCCATAGGCCTATCAGAGGAGAACACAGGGCATAGACACAGGCTGTGTCTGAAATGGCATCCGATTCTATATAAATAGTGCACTACTTTTGACCAGGGCCCATAGAATAATGTGCCATTTGAGATGCACCCACAGACTGCTCTCCAGCCTGCTCTCATCCCCCAGACTACATGCAGCTGGATCACCATTCTCTACTTCCTGCCTGCCTGCCATTTCGCACCCTATTTGCAGCCATCTTTATTATCATGATTCATTGTTATCTATGTACTGTATCTCCCATGTCATGTCTAGGGTTCTTCTATCAGTCAACCACTGAGTGTTGATGTGGGAGAGTGAACAGCGCAGTGCTGGGTGCCTCCTATACACACATCACCCTGTTTCCCAGTAGAGTGAACAGCTGTCTCCAAAACCAGATGAAGAGCTAACCTAATGTACTACTGTAGCTGCCATTATATTAGCAGTCAGTCACATTGCAGGCTACACTGTCACCTTGCCGCTCCCTTCCCCAGACCCCAATCTCAACCCCCAGCCCCATGTAGCCCCAGCCTCACACCCCAACCTCGGCCCCAGAGCCCCCCTCATCACTCAGCCCTAGCCTAGCTCGAGCCCCAGCCCTCCCTCCTACCCCGAGCCCCCTCACTCCCTTAGTCCCGACCTGTCAATTATCTTCCCCAACCTGGTGATGTAATCAGCAAATGGAGCCGCAGGAATGAGAGCCTTTCTATCCATCTCAGAGATGTTGATCCACGGTCAGAGTGAGAGCGAGAGAGAAAGGGCGAGAAATAAATGTGGAACACGGAGAGAGAGAGGGAACCGAGAGTGAAAACAAGATGGTGTGAAACTAATGAGTGGGAGAGAAAGGTTGAGGAGAGAATGAGGGAGGAAGAATGAATCTCCTTATATTCTGCTCAGTGGATAAAGGAGCACATAATCTCTCCTCTTTTCATATACTGAGCCCTGTTGCTCGAAACTCCACAGAAATTGTAAGCACATTTTAGAACATTTTATCCCACCCTCCCCCCCAAAAAGATATGGGTAAGAGGGAAAAATATAGCCAAAATTAATGCAGCTTAAAACCCAGCAGTTTATGGAAAACCCTTACTAAGAAGTCCTTTTAAGCATAAAATGAAATACAAATGTGGGACGCAATGCAGAGTTGATCTGGTCTGCGTGAGAAGGCAAAAGCAGAGGCTTATCTGACTGTTAAACCAAATAGGAGCGGATTTATCTTGTTTATTTGTTATTTATGTCATTTCTTGAGTGTATGTGCTTAATAGTGCAAATGCATTTGATTTAAACATATTTCCCTGCCACCATCTTCCCTATTCAGTCTTCCCTATTCAGGTGCTAACAACAGCCCGGGAAAATAAGCTGATTTACAAATAACAGGGGGAAGAAGATGTCTTTGGAGACGGGGAAGAGAAATGGGAGAGTCACACCAACACTGCATGTCTCTCAATCCAGCCATTTTCCCGAGTCTTCTAGTCAGACGGCCAGCGTAGCGTGAGGGTGGGAGGAGGCTAAACACATTGCGGCTGGGGAACGGGGAAGTACTTCCTGTGAATCATGGCAACCACACAGACAGGGTTCTTTATTCTGCTAGACTCCACTCAGTGCAACAACCTCTCCACTTATGGAGGGCCTGAGTAGGAGCCCCACTGGTTCCCTATCGTTTAGTAGTACTCTAGCAGGCAGCACTGCTACTGCTGCCAACGGCCTGGTGAATAGAGGCCACGTCGGTTTCTCAAACATGACTGGTCTGAGAAAAGGTAAGATAACAAACATTTTGCAAGAGGGTTCTTCTCATAGTCAACAACTGATAGTGGACACTATCTACAGACACTCACTCTCTATAGTCACTCACTATCTACAGACACTCACTCTCTATAGTCACTCACTATCTACAGACACTCACTCTCCATAGTCACTCACTATCTATATACATTGTCCATAGACACTCACTCTCTATAGTCACTCACTCTCTATAGACATTGTCCATAGTCACTCACTCTCTATAGTCACTCACTATCTATAGACATTGTCCATAGTCACTCACTATCTATAGACATTGTCCATAGACACTCATTCTCTATAGACACTCACTATCTACAGACACTCACTCTCCATAGTCACTCACTATCTATAGACATTGTCCATAGTCACTCACTCTCTATAGTCACTCACTATCTATAGACATTGTCCATAGTCACTCACTATCTATAGACATTGTCCATAGTCACTCACTATCTATAGACATTGTCCATAGACACTCATTCTCTATAGACACTCACTATCTATAGACATTGTCCATAGACACTCACTCTCTATAGTCACTCACTATCTATAGACATTGTCCATAGTCACTCACTATCTATAGACATTGTCCATAGTCACTCACTATCTATAGACACTCACTATCTACAGACACTCACTCTCTATAGTCACTCACTATCTATATACATTGTCCATAGATACTCATTCTCTATAGTCACTCACTATCTATAGATATTGTCCATAGACACTCACTCTCTATAGTCACTCACTATCTATAGACATTGTCCATAGTCACTCACTATCTATAGACATTGTCCATAGTCACTCACTATCTATAGACATTGTCCATAGTCACTCACTATCTATAGACATTGTCCATAGTCACTCACTCTCTATAGTCACTCACTATCTATAGACATTGTCCATAGTCACTCATTATCTATAGACATTGTCCATAGTCACTCACTGTCTATAGACATTGTCCATAGACACTCATTCTCTATAGACACTCACTATCTATAGACACCCACTATCTACAGACTCACTATCTATAGACACTCACTATATACAGAAACTCACTATCCATATAAACTATCTATAGGCACTCAATATCTATAGACACTATCTATATACACTCACTATCTACAGACACTCACTCTCTATAGACACTCACTATCTACAGACACTATCTATAGACAATATTTATAGACACTATCTACATACACTCACTCTCTATAGACACTCACTATCTACAGACACTATCTATAGACACTATATATAGACACTCAATATCTACAGACACTATCTATAGACACTCACTATAGACACTCAATATCTACAGCCACGCACTATCTACAGACACTATCTATAGACACTATCTATAGACACTCAATATCTACAGACACTATCTATAGACACTATATATAGACACTCAATATCTACAGCCACTCACTATCTACAGACACTATCTATAGACACTCAATATCTACAGACACTATCTATAGACACTCACTATAGACACTCACTCTCTATAGACACTCACTATCTACATACACTATATATAGACACCCAATATCTACAGACACCATCTATAGACACTCACTCTCTATAGACACTCACTATCTACAGACACTATCTATAGACACTCAATATCTACAGACACTATCTATAGACACTCACTATAGACACTCAAATATCTACAGCCACTCACTATCTACAGACACTATCTATAGACACTATCTATAGACACTCAATATCTACAGACACTATCTATAGACACTATATATAGACACTCAATATCTACAGCCACTCGCTATCTACAGACACTATCTATAGACACTATCTATAGACACTCAATATCTACAGACACTATCTATAGACACTCACTATAGACACTCACTCTCTATAGACACTCACTATCTACAGACACTATCTACAGACACTATCTATAGACACTATATATAGACACTCAATATCTACAGACACTATCTATAGACACTCACTATAGACACTCAATATCTACAGCCACTCACTATCTACAGACACTATCTATATACACTCACTATAGACACTCACTATCTACAGCCACTCACTATCTACAGACACTATCTATAGACACTATATATAGACACTCAATATCTACAGACACGATCTATAGACACGCACTATCTACAGCCACTCACTATCTACAGACACTATATATAGACACACAATAGCTACAGACACTATCTACAGACACTATCTATAGACACTATATATAGACACTATATATAGACACTCAATATCTACAGACACTATCTACAGACACTATCTATAGACACTCAATATCTACAGACACTATCTATAGACACTCACTATAGACACTCAATATCTACAGCCACTCACTATCTACAGACACTATCTATATACACTCACTATAGACACTCACTATCTACAGCCACTCACTATCTACAGACACTATCTATAGACACTATATATAGACACTCAATATCTACAGACACGATCTATAGACACGCACTATCTACATACACTATCTATAGACACTATATATAGATACTCAATATCTACAGCCACTCACTATCTACAGACACTATATATAGACACACAATAGCTACAGACACTATCTACAGACACTATCTATAGACACTATATATAGACACTCAATATCTACAGACACTATCTACAGACACTATCTATAGACACTATATATAGACACTCAATATCTACAGACACTATCTATAGACACTATCTGTAGACACTATATATAGACACTCAATATCTACAGACACGCACTATCTACACCCACTCACTATCTACAGACACTATCTATAGACACTATATATAGACACTCAATAGCTACAGACACTATCTACAGACACTATCTATAGACACTATATATAGACACTCAATATCTACAGACACTATCTATAGACGCTCACTATAGACACTCAATATCTACAGACACTATCTATAGACACGCACTATAGACACTCACTATCTACAGCCACTCACTATCTACAGACACTATCTATAGACACTATATATAGACACTATATATATACACTCAATATCTACAGACGCTATCTATAGACACTCACTATCTACAGCCACTCAATATCTACAGACACTCACTATCTATAGACACTAGCTATAAACAATATCTATAGAGAGTCACTATATATTGACACTATCTATAGACACTATCTATAGACACTCACTATCTATAGACACTACAGTGCCTTGCAAAAGTATTCATCCCCCTTCCTATTTTGTTGCATTACAACCTGTAATTTAAAATGATTTTTATTTGGATTACATGTAATGGACATACACAAAATAGTCCATATTGGTGAAGTGAAATTTAAAAAATTACAGGTTTCAAAAAACTATAAAAAATAAAAACCTGAAAAGTGGTGTGTGCATATGTATTCACCCCTTTTGCTATGAAGCCCCCAAATAAGATCTGGTGCAACAAATTACCTTCAGAAGTCACATAATTAGTTAAATAAAATCCACCTGTGTGCAATCTAAGTGTCACATGATCTGTCACATGATCTCAGTATATATACACCTGTTCTGAAAGGCCCCAGAGTCTGCAACACCACTAAGCAAGGGACACCACCAAGCAAGCGACACCATGAAGACCAAGACCTCCAAACAGGTCAGCGACAAAGTTGTGGAGAAGTACAGATCAGGGTTGGGTTATAAAAAAATATCAGAAACTTTGAACATCCCACAGAGCACCATTAAATACATTATTTAAAAAATGGAATGAATATGGCACCACAACAAACCTGCCAGGAGAGGGCCGCCCACCAAAACTCACGGACCAGGCAAGGAGGGCATTAATCAGAGAGGCAACAAAGAGACCAAAGATAACCCTGAAGGAGCTGCAAAGATCCACAGCGGAGATTGGAGTATCTGTCCATAGGACCACTTTAAGCCGTACACTCCACAGAGCTGGGCTTTATTTATTTCACCTTTATTTAACCAGGTAGGCTAGTTGAAAACAAGTTCTCATTTACAACTGCGACCTGGCCTACGGAAGAGTGGCCAGTAAAAAGCCATTGCTTAAAGAAAAAATAAGCAAACACGTTTGGTGTTCGCTAAAAGGCATGTGGGAGACTCCCCAAACATATGGAAGAAGGTACTCTGGTCAGTAGAGACTAAAATTGAGCTTTCTGGCCATCAAGGAAAACGATATGTCTGGCGCAAACCCAACACCTCTCATCACCCCGAGAACAGCATCCCCACAGCGAAGCATGGTGGTGACAGCATCATGCTGTGGGGATGTTTTCATTGGCAGGGACTGGGAAACTGGTCAGAATTGAAGGAATGATGGATGGCGCTAAATACAGAGAAATTCTTGAGGGAAACCTGTTTCAGTCTTCCAGAGATTTGAGACTGGGACAGAGGCCCAGACACTCACTATCTACAGACACTATCAACAGACACTATCTAAAGACACTCACTATCTACAGACACTATCTAAAGACAATATCAACAGACACTATCTATAGACACTCACTATCTATACACACTCACTATCTACAGACTATCTACAGACACTCACTTTATATAGACATTCTGTAACGTTCGTCGTCTGAAGATGAAGTGGAATCATCGGACCAAAGCGCAGCGTGGTAAGTGTTCATGTTAATTTATTAAAACAGAACACTAAACAAAACAACAAAGAGAATGAAACGAAACAGTCCTGTCTGGTACAGACACAAAGACAGAAAACAACTACCCACAAAACACAGGTGGGAAAAGGCTACCTAAGTATGGTTCTCAATCAGAGACAACGATAGACAGCTGCCTCTGATTGAGAACCACACCCGGCCAAACACACAGAAATAGAAAACATAGAACACAAAACATAGAATGCCCACCCCAACTCACGCCCTGACCAAACCAAAATAGAGACATAAAAAAGGAACTAAGGTCAGAACGTGACACATTCACTATCTATAGACACTCACTATCAAAATAACTTCTACAGACACACTATCTACAGAGACTCACTTTATATAGACACTATCTATATACACTTACTCTCGAAAGACACTCACTCTGTATAGACACTATCTACAGACACTCACTCTGTATAGACACTATCTACAGACACTCACTCTGTATAGACACTATCTACAGACACTCACTCTGCACTCTGTATAGACACTCACTCTGTATAGACAATCTCTACAGACACTCACTCTCCACAGACACTCACTCTGTATAGACACTATCTACAGACACTCACTCTCTACAGACACTCACTCTGTATAGACAATCTCTACAGACACTCCCTCTCTACAGACACTCACTCTGTATAGACACTATCTACAGACACTCACTCTCCACAGACACTCACTCTGTATAGACACTATCTACAGACACTCACTCTCTACAGACACTCACTCTGTATAGACACTCTCTACAGACACTCACTCTGTATAGACAATCTCTACAGACACTCACTCTCCACAGACACTCACTCTGTATAGACACGATCTACAGACACTCACTCTCTACACACTCACTCTGTATAGACACTCTCTACAGACACTCACTCTGTATAGACACTAACTACAGACACTCACTCTCTACACACTCACTCTGTATAGACACTCTCTACAGACACTCACTCTGTATAGACACTAACTACAGACACTCACTCTCTACAGACACTCACTCTGTATAGACAATCTCTACAGACACTCACTCTCCAGACACTCACTCTGTATAGACACTATCTACAGACACTCACTCTCTACAGACACTCACTCTGTATAGACAATCTCTACAGACACTCCCTCTCTACAGACACTCACTCTGTATAGACACTATCTACAGACACTCACTCTCCACAGACACTCACTCTGTATAGACACTATCTACAGACACTCACTCTCTACAGACACTCACTCTGTATAGACAATCTCTACAGACACTCACTCTCCACAGACACTCACTCTGTATAGACACGATCTACAGACACTCACTCTCTACACACTCACTCTGTATAGACACTCTCTACAGACACTCACTCTGTATAGACACTAACTACAGACACTCACTCTCTACAGACACTCGCTCTGTATAGACACGATCTACAGACACTCACTCTCTACACACTCACTCTGTATAGACACTCTCTACACACTCACTCTGTATAGACACTCTCTACAGACACTCACTCTGTATAGACACTATCTACAGACACTCACTCTCTACACACTCACTCTGTATAGACACTCTCTACAGACACTCACTCTGTATAGACACTATCTACAGACACTCACTCTGTATAGACAATCTCTACAGACACTCACTCTCTACAGACAGTCACTCTGTATAGACACTCTCTACAGACACTCACTCTGTATAGACAATCTCTACAGACACTCACTCTCTACAGACACTCACTCTGTATAGACACGATCTACAGACACTCACTCTCTACACACTCACTCTGTATAGCCACTCTCTACAGACACTCACTCTGTATAGACACTCTCTACAGACAGTCACTCTGTATAGACACTATCTACAGACACTCACTCTCTACAGACACTCACTCTGTATAGACACTATCTACAGACACTCACTCTCTACACACTCACTCTGTATAGACACTATCTACAGACACTCACTATCTACAGACACTCACTCTGTATAGCCACTCTCTACACACTCACTCTGTATAGACACTATCTACAGACACTCACTCTGTATAGCCACTATCTACAGACACTCACTCTCTACAAACAATCACTCTGTATAGACACTATCTACAGACACTCACTCTCTACACACTCACTCTGTATAGACACTATCTACAGACACTCACTCTCTACAGACACTCACTCTGTATAGACACTATCTACAGACACTCACTCTCTACACACTCACTCTGTATAGACACTATCTACAGACACTCACTCTCTACAGACACTCACTCTGTATAGACACTATCTACAGACACTCACTCTCTACAGACACTCACTCTGTATAGACACTATCTACAGACACTCACTCTCTACAGACACTCACTCTGTATAGACACTATCTACAGACACTCACTATCTACAGACACTCACTCTGTATAGACACTATCTACATACACTCACTCTCTACAGACACTCACTCTGTATAGACACTATCTACAGACACTCACTCTCTACAGACACTCACTCTGTATAGACACTCTCTACAGACACTCACTATCTACACACTCACTCTGTATAGACACTATCTACAGACACTCACTCTGTATAGACACTCTCTACAGACACTCACTCTGTATAGACACTATCTACAGACACTCACTCTGTATAGCCACTCACTCTGTATAGACACTATCTACAGACACTCACTATCTACAGACACTCACTCTGTATAGACACTATCTACATACACTCACTCTCTACAGACACTCACTCTGTATAGACACTATCTACAGACACTCACTCTCTACAGACACTCACTCTGTATAGACACTCTCTACAGACACTCACTATCTACACACTCACTCTGTATAGACACTATCTACAGACACTCACTATCTACAGACACTCACTCTGTATAGACACTCTCTACAGACACTCACTCTGTATAGACACTATCTACAGACACTCACTCTGTATAGCCACTATCTACAGACACTCACTCTGTATAGACACTCTCTACAGACACTCACTCTCTACAGACACTCACTCTGTATAGACACGATCTACAGACACTCCCTCTCTACACACTCACTCTGTGCAACCCGGGGCATGGACTCTACAATGTGTCGAAAGATTTCCACAGGGATGCTGGCCTATGTTGACTCCAATGCTTCCCACATTTGTGTTAATTTGGCTGGATGTCCTTTGGGTGGTGGACCATTCTTGATTCACACAGGAAACTGTTGAGTGTGAAAATCCCTGCAGCGTTGCAGTTCTTGACACACTCAAACCGGTGCGCCTGGCACCTATAACCATACCCCGTTCAAAGGCACTTAAATCTTTTGTCTTGCCCATTCACCCTCTGAATGGCACACATACACAATCTCTCAATTGTCTCAAGCCTTAAAACCGGTCTCCTCCCCTTCATCTACACTGATTTAAGTGGGTTTAGCATGTGACATCAATAAGGGATCATAGCTTTCATCTGGTCAGTCTATGTCATGGAACGAGGTGTTCTTAATGTTTTGTTCTCTCAGTGTATAGACAATCACTCTCTACAGACACTCACTATTAATAGCTCGCTTATGGTAGATGATTAAAAAAATAGGACTCAAAATATTGTCTCTCTTTTATGCATGCTCCTCTTCAGCAGGAGAGAGAGAGAAAGTGTGTGTGTGTGTGTGGGTGCGTGTAGAATGGGGCGCTGCCGGAGAGAGACCAGTGACGTGCAGTCAGGGTAGGCCCTATACTGTTCTAATCTAATAAAAAAGCTGTATCAAAAGAAAAAGAAATTCAATTATATACGAAAGAAAAAATCTATTATATACAAAATTGCCATTCTTTTATGCAATGTAATGTTTTTTCACAATGAGTTTGGTGTTTTTCATGCCCAAAATCCACAAATGTGCTAAAACTGCATCAAATGCTCTTGTCGACCTGCCTACCTTCCCATCCATTCAAATCGTTGACACACCACCGTTCCTGACTGCCGTCACTGTTGATGGACAGGGTAGGTATAGGCCTGGCTGCTTACACTAGCTCCATTCCATGCATTGAGCGGATTTCTTATTTTGCGCTGGCATATTGCCTTTAAGGCTTAAACAAGCTGTGTGGGAAAAGCACTGCTTATTTGGGCGTGTCTACATAATGTGTTGCTCATCTCGTAAACTGCGTAAGGAAGCTAGAGAGCGAGTAAAAACAACCTGACAAAATGGACACTATACATCTTCTTTTGAGTGATGCAGCGTTTGAATGCACTGCATCACAGTGCTAGAGGCGTCACTACAGACCAGAGTTCGATCCCGGGCTGTATCACAACCGGCCGTGATCCGGAGTCCCATAGCGTAGCGCACAATTGGCCCAGCATTGTCTGGGTTAGGGGAGGGTTTGGCCGGGGTAGGCCGTCATTGTAAATAAGAAATTGTTCTTAACTGACATGCCTTGTTAAATACAGGTTAAATAAATAAAAAAACAGCTGGCTTCCTGACCTTCCTCAGAAGAAGGAACAGAAAATCATCAGATCGTACCACAGGAGTGGTATGAACAAAAATAACCTGTACTGTTTTCACCTGTACTGCCTGCTCTTCTCATAATTTCATTTTCTGACTATCTCTGAAACTCACTTAGATAATAATACCTTTGATGATACAGTGGTGGTAGCAATACATGGTTATAACATCTACAGAAAAGACAGAAATGCCAATGGTGGAAGTGTTGCTGTATATATATTCAGAGCCACATTCCTGTAAAGCTTAGAGAGGACCTCATGTTAAATACTGTTGAAGTAATATGGCTACAGGTTCATCTGCCTCACCTAAAGCCCATTCTGGTGGGAAGCTGCTATAGACCACCAAGTGCTAACAGTCAGTATCTGGATAACATGTGTGAAATGCTTGATAATGTATGTGATATCAACAGAGAGGTATATTTTCTGGGTGATTTAAATAATGACTGGCTTTCATCAAGCTGCCCACTCAAGAAAAAGCTTCAAACTGTAACCAGTGCCTGCAACCTGGTTCAGGTTATAAGTCAACCTACCAGGGTAGTTAGAAACAGCACAGGAATGAAACCATTAACATACTGTATATTGAACACATCTTCACTAATGCTGCAGAAATTAGCTTGAAAGCAGTATCTAGATCCATCGGATGTAGTGATCACAATATAGTAGCCATATCTAGGAAAACCAAAGTTCCAAAGGCTGGGCATAATATAGTGTATAAGAGGTCATACAATAAGTTTTGTAGTGATTCCTATGTTGTTGATCTGTGGTGTGTAATGAGGAGCAACCAGACACTTGACACATTTATGACATTGCTTATTCCAGTTACTAATGAGCTTGCACCCATTAAGAAAATGACTGTAAAAACTGTTAAATCCCTGTGGATTGATGAAGAATTTAAAAATGGTATGGTTGAGAGGGATGAGGCATAAGGAATGGCAAATAAGTCTGGCTGCACAACCGATTGGCGAACGTACTGCAAATTGAGAAATTATGTGCCTAAACTAGACTATGAAACAAAGATAAATTATATAAAGAATGACAGTAAAAAGCTATGGAGCACCTTAAATGACCATTTTGGGCAAAAAGACAAACTCAGCTCCATCATTCATTTAATCAGATGGCTCATGCATCACAAAACCCACTGATATTGTCAATTACTTTAATGATTTTTTCATTGGCAAGATTAGCAAACTTAGGGATGACATGCCAGCAACAGATGCTGACACTACACATCCAAGTATAACTGATCAAATGTTGAAAGACAAGCATCATTTTGAATTCCGTAAAGTGAGTGTGGAAGAGGTGAAAAAATTATTGTTGTCTATCAACAATGACAAGACACTGTGATCTGACAACTTGGATGGTAAATTATTGCCACTCCTATTTGCAAAAGTCATTCCGCTACCTAAGAATGCTGGCTCAAATAGCCAACCAATCAGCATGTTACCATCCCTAGGTAAACCTTTTGAAAAAATAGTGTTTGACCAGGCCCTACAGGCCCTAGTTTTGTCACACCTGGACTACTGTTCAGTCATGTGGTCACAAAGAGGGACTTTACAAATGGCTCAGAATAGGGCAGCAAGGCTGGCCCTTAAATGTACACGGAGAGCTAACATTAATGATATGCATGTCAATCACTCATGGCTCAAAGTGGAGGAGAGATTTACTTCATCACTACTTGTTTTTGTAAGAAGTGTTGACAAGCTGAATGCACCGAGCTGTCTGTTTAAACTATTAACACACAGCTCGGAGACCCATGCATACCCCACAAGACAAATGAGCAGCAAAAACAACATGTGACCATGCACAATGCTAACCCACTGGGCACACATTGGTTGAATCAGCGTTGTTTCCACGTCATTACAATGAAGTTACGTTGAATCAATGTGAATAGACGTTGAATTGACGTCTCCCGGTCGCGGACGGCTGCAACACAGCCCGGGATCAAACCCGGATCTGTAGTGACGCCTCGATCACTGTGATGCAGTGCCTTAGACCACTGCATCACTCAGGAGGTCCAGGCAATATACATTAATAGACCAATAACAAAGAGAGTTTGCCCTTCTCTCTGCCAATAACAATTAGTTATCAGGTTACATATCCCTCCTATTAGGCTCATGCAATGAGGCCCCTCTCTCAGACCACTCCCAGGCAGTCCTATCAAAATTCTTGCTTGAGAAATTTGTTTTTGCTGAGAAGCTATTATTCTTTTCGTATTTTTGTTTTTATTTTTGACCATTTCAATTGAAAAACAATTACAGTAAGGTACTTAATTGTTACCCA
This sequence comes from Salvelinus namaycush, assembly GCF_016432855.1. Lineage (NCBI taxonomy): Eukaryota > Metazoa > Chordata > Actinopteri > Salmoniformes > Salmonidae > Salvelinus > Salvelinus namaycush. The sequence goes on along the minus strand of NC_052336.1, from coordinate 20,462,639 downwards.
GATACGATTTGATATTGAGATAAAAGCGGCTGCATTGGTGTCATGCCCTGATCTGTTTCACCTGTCTTTGTGCTTATCTCCACCCCCCTCCAGGTGTCGACCATCTTCCTCATTATCCCCTGTGTATTTATACCTGTGTTCTCTGTTTGTCTGGTGCCAGTTCGTTTTGTTTCGTCAAGCCTACCAGCGTTTTTCCCTCTGTTCCTGTCTCTTGATTGTTCCTGGTTTTCCCAGTTTTGACCTTTTCTGCCCGCCTTAACCCTGCCTGCCGTCCTGTACCTTTGCCCCACTACTCAGGATTACCGACTTCTGCCTGACCTGACCCTGAGCCTGCCTGCCTGCCGTCCTGTACCTTTGCCCCACTTCTCTGGATTATCAACCCCTGCCTGCCGTCCTGTACCTTTGCCCCACTTCTCTGGATTATCAACCCCTGCCTGCCTTGCCCTGTCGTTTGCCTGCCCCTGTTGCTGTAATAAACATTGTAAATTCAACACAGTCAGTCTGCATTTGGATCTTACCTGAAACGTGATAGTACGAACTGGCCATGACTGACCCAGCAGACTTGGACCAGCTCCGCAATGCCATCTCCTCCCAAGGAGCCACCATTGATAGGCACAAGGAGTTGCTTCGCGGTCTGATGGAAGGGTTCCAGACCGTGGCTGAACGGCATGACCAAGCATTGGACACATTGCGGGAGCAATTCCGTGGGTTGTCTACTAGGCACCCTACCACGAAAATAACCTCCCAGCCCCTCAGTAACCCGGCTGGTAGCAGCACCGTAACCCCGGTTTCCCGGGAACCCCGCTTCGATGGAGACTCGGGCACCTGTAGGGCGTTTCTCGCTCAGTGTTCCCTCGTCATGGAGCTGCAGCCTTCCTCCTTCCCCTCGGACCGCTCGAAGATAGTGTACCTCATCACGCTTATGTCCGGGAGGGCCCTTGCCTGGGCTACAGCCATTTGGGAACAACAGTCGGCCGTATGCTTCAGTCTGGAGGGATTCGTGGAAGAGAAAAAAGTTTGAGGCTCCGGTGTCCGGGAGAGAGGCTGCCCGGAAGCTACTCCAGTTTCGGCAGGACTCCCTCAGTGTGGCAGACTATGCGGTGGATTTCCGTACGCTAGCAGCGGAGGGTGCCTGGAACCCGGAAGCGATGTTCGACCCGTTCCTGCACGGATTATCGTAGGAATTAAAGGACGAGCTTGCAGCCCGGGAACTACCGACGAATCTCAGCTCACTCATCGCCTTAACCATCCAGATCGATGAACGGCTACGGGAACGTAGGAGGGGGAAGAGGTCTGATTGTGGTCCCAATCACTCACTCAAGGATCCCATCCTGCATCTGACGAACTCCGGAAGTCCCCGGCGTCTACGTCCCCGAGAGGATCCGAGCTTACCTGAGATCCTCCATGAGCCTCCGAAGACTGCCGATTTGCCTCTTCCCGAGCCAATGCAGCTTGGCAGGATTAGGCTGTCTCCAGCCGAACGCATACGCAGACTTAACACCCAGAGTTGTCTGTATCGTGGTACTGCCGGTCATTATGTGTCTACCTGTCCCTTCAAGAGACTTAGCTCATTTGTAGGAATGAGTACTCTGGTGGGTCTTAAAGATAATTTTGCTTCTCCCTTTACTCGCCCCCCTCTTTATGTCACCCTGCTGTGGGGCGATCAGTTCCAAGTCTCTCCAGATACTCATCGACTCGGAGGCCGATATGAGCCTTATGGACGTTAAACTGGCGTCCGAGCTGGGCATCCCCACTCAACCCCTCTCCATTCCCATGGGTGTTAGAGCGCTGGACGGGCGCTCTATAGGCCGGGTCACCCACCATGCCACCCCCATCAACCTACGAGTGTCGGGGAACCACAGCGAGATGATCCAATTCCTGCTAATTGAGTCTCCGCAGGTTCCCGTGGTATTGGGATTCTCTTAGCTCCAGCGATACAATCCCTCTATTGACTGGTCTACTGGTGTCATTGTGGGCTTGAGCCAATTCTGCCACACTCATTGCTTGAAGTCAGCGCTGCCTGCCCCGGGACTTCTTCTTGAGGGCTTGGAAATTGCCCCGGACCTCTCTGCCATTCCTGCGGAGTACCAGGACCTCCGGGAGGGGTTCAGTAAGGCCCGGGCCACTTCGCTTCCGCAACACCGACCGGTACCCAAGAATGTCAAGCCTGATGTGCTGGCACGCCGCTATAGCCCTGCGGCTACACCTCCGGAAGCCGACACCATTCTACCCTGCTCCAAGATCATTACCTCCTCTGCTGTTTGTCCTCTGTTGCCTCATACCCTCCGTATACTTCCTACTTTTCATGTGTCTAGATGTAAACCCATGTCTCACAGCCCTTTGTCTCCTGTTTCCAGGCCCACCCCTCTCTCCGTCTCATCGACGGCCAACCGGCATACATGGTGAGGCGTCTCCTGTAGGTTCGACCTCGGGGCAGGGGATTCCAGTACCTGGTTGACTGGGAGGGTTATGGCCTGAAGGAGAGGTGTTGGGTCTCTGCAAGGGACATCCTGGACCGAGGCCTCATCTCTGAGTTCCAACGCCAGCACCCCACTCAACCATTTATGCGCCCAGGTAGGACGCCATGCGGCGTTGCCCTCTGTTCCTGTCTCTTGATTATTTTTACATTTTCTGCCCACCCTGAGCCAGCCTGCCATCCTGTACCTTTGCCCCACTTCTCTGGATTATCGACACCTGCTTGCCTTGACCTGTCATTTGCCTGCCCCGTTGCTGTAATAAACATTCTTACTTCGACACAGTCTGCATTTGGGTCTTACCTGAAACGTGATAATTGGACCGTTAGAAATTATCATGACACAAGGCGAGACCCAGATGCAGACACAGGAGGCAGATGGTTGGAGTCTTACAATATTTATTAATCCAATAGGGGAAGGCAAGAGAATGGTCGTGGACAGGCAAAAGGGTCAAAACCAGTCCAAAAGGTACCGAAGGGCAGGCAGAATCAAGGTCAGGCCAGGCAGGATGATCAGGCAGGCGGGAAAGAAGTCCAGAGTCAGGCAGGAGTCAAAACCGGGAGGACTAGCAAAAAGAGAATAGCAAAAGGAGTACGGGAAAAACACACTGGTTGACTTGACTAACATACAAGACGAACTGGCACAGAGAGACAGGAAACACAGGGATAAATACACTGGCCCAGAGAGACATGAAACACAGGGATAAATACACTGGCCCAGAGAGACAGGAAACACAGGGATAAATACACTGGCCCAGAGAGACAGGAAACACAGGGATAAATACACTGGCACAGAGAGACAGGAAACACAGGGATAAATACACTGGGGAAAACAAGCGACACCTGGAGGGGGTGGAGACAATAACGAGGACAGGTGAAACAGATCAGGATGTGACAGAAATATTATTAATTATATGTGTGTGTAATAATATTTCTCATAATATGTGTGTGTGCCTGCTTGCACATGCGGTGCATTAGTGGAATTGTGTCCATATACTGGTATTTTAATGCCACCTATTGTTTGTAATTGTGATTGGGTACATCGGTCTATGATATGGTGGGGCTGAGTTGAGCAGCGTCGGATGATATGAAATATTCGGCCATCGGAGGCTATCGCTTGTGTATCTTGGCTACATTTGTATTTAGGCCTACATTTGGTGAATATTTTTGTCAATTTCGGTTAATAGCCTATGTCACTCTGGTTGTTGAAGCTATCTGTTGTATGGTGAACTTGGGCTTCAGCAAGGTTTATTTGTGAGTAAATCTGGCTTTGATAATAGCTAGTGCCTCACCAGCCACCGACCTCCCCGCACGTCACTGATACACACAGTAATGTGTTCAGTAATGTGTTCAGTAATGTGTCACTGGAACCTGCAGCAATGGTAATTACTGCTTCAGCTGGCTTTGATGATTACAAATCAAACTTTTATTTCTTCAAGAAAGTTTGCTGTTAATTTCACAAGGCTGCCATCATGTCCCCAGATTAAGAAACATCACCACAATGATATCTGACTGTAATCCACATAGATTTTAGTCAGAAAATCTAGACTCCCTCTCCCTATCTCATGTGGGAATGCTAGTTCATTCTATATTCTCCTATCACAGGTCTTTTATCCAAATGGCCTGGGGATAGTTATGCCTAGCAGGCTGTAGAGCTCTAGGTCACCTAGATGTCACACACACACACACACACACACACACACACACACACACACACACACACACACACACACACACACACACACACACACACACACACACACACACACACACACACACACACACACACACACACACACACACAGGGCTTGAGACTTTCTCCTTCACTGTAGGGTGATGAATAGAGATAAAAATAACTTTTTCACATCACACAACACTGCCCCTGAAACGTTGAGATAACTGAAACTGACATATTTACCACTGGTCCGCGGAACAATAATCACAGACGTCTAGCGGCAGGAAAAACACATTTGATAGTGAAAAGTGTTAAAAGAAGAAAAAGTCGTGAATGGATCTGGGCTGTCTGGGGTTGTGAATCCACCTGGTGAGATTATAAATTGACGTTGCAGAGGACAGTGCAATGGGATGGACACACAACGAACCAACACAGTATTTGCCAGGTGACAAAAATACATTAAAAAAATTTATATCAATCAATATAATCTCACCCCCGCAGATTACCAACGCTATTGTTAATTTCTAATTAAATGACATAATAGGAAAAAAATACATTGACATACATACATTGACATACATATATACATATATTCTCAAATGAGGCGTGTTTGCTTTGCGTGTCACGGTCCCACAAGTGTACTGAGGTAACACGGTACATTTCAATCACTCTGCCGCCGTGCCACGTTGACTGGCAGCCCGCCCCCACGGCACGGCCCACCCTCAGCCTCTCCATCCCATCCTCCCTCCATTAAATAAATTGTGTTGTAATAATCTCCTGTGATGTGATGTGTGCTTCTAATATTGGTGGATGGACACGGCAGCAGCCTCTTTTGATTACCCCACTCTCAGGCTCGGCCAGACCCAGAGCTCTCGCTAATCCTGTGCTTTACCTTCACTAAATTAAAAAAGGGTGCAATGACTCCTCCCGCCGCACCCATTTCCCCACTATGGCATCCCCTACTCCATAGGCTATTAGCACTGTACTGTGGTGTGCCGTGCAGAGGAGAGGGGAGACATGCTCCATGGGGGCTGGCTGGGGGCCGGAGCCGGGGGCGACTCTCACTCTCAACACCCACCAATTGGGTTTGAGCAGTCAGTCCGAGCCTACGGCTGCATGTGGCCACCAAGCAGGGTGGAGAGACTGCATTATTTCCTCCCAGCTCATTTTCTATAAATCACCCAATGACAAGCTAGAGGTCCCGTAAGACCCAAACAAATCAATATGAAAACGCACCCTCAAATCAACTGTACTCAACCTGGCTGAACGTAGACAACACTGTCATCTGATCCCACCCCCTCCCTTTCTACCTGAGCTACGAGCAAGTCGAGAGAGAGCGATAAAGTGTGTGTGTGCGAGCGTGTGTGTCAGCAAGCAGAGGAACAGTACTAGAGCATTGCAGCCATGTATTAAACCTGTGTCATTTGTCATTCAAATGGAAATTTTCCGAGAGGTTTTATTACCCAGTCACTATAGTGTATTAGAAACAGTCTACTTTACATTGATTTAGCCTAAAGTTTTCTCAACCTATGAAACAATCAATGACTGAACAGGCAAAGCTGAATTTCTGTATGACAAGCTATTTGTTGTGCTTCCAACAGACACATTTATAAAGCACTGTCACAAGATCAATATGACGAGCCACCATACAAATACAGTTTTGCTTTCATTCAATGTGCAATCTTCATTTATGTACACAAAATAGAAAAGGTGGAGTCAGTTATACGACCTCATTCTGAATTGGGATACCATTATTGTTTGGATGAACCAAAAAGGGGATACAAACTGAAGCCTTTATACACACAGAATACTTGTCCAGACTGGAATACAAGGGACATTTCATATATTTACTTTTGAGCTGCTGAAACATTTGCATTTCCAGAGCAACAGTTTTGATTCAGCAGCAAGCATTCCCCTTTAGCTTCATAATGACAAGCACAACTCTTATCCCAGTTTTACAGGCTGATCGCTACACTACATTTCCAAACAGAGATGTATTTTAGAAACAGGATAATAACCCTGTCATGGGGAGCTAAAGCAAGCTGAACTAATGGGTGTTACAATATGCATTCAGAAGGAAGTATTTCTGCTAATGCACATTTGGACATAAAGGTGTTTCTTGGCCCTTGAAATGCATTCAACCTACAGTAATGTGCATTCTGTCTTCTAAATCTGCTCTACTTCTCTTTAATGTATTCCTCTGGAAAGGTAACAGGAGAAGGAACTAGAAGATGCCTTTTTAGAGGCCTTTTTTTACTGCCGAGTGAAATCTCTTTGGGGAGATGGTGATGGTTATGCAGGATGAATAAAACGCCAGTTGAGATGTGGGATTTGAAGGTTTGAACAGGGAATCTCCTGGCAGAGGGTGAGACGGAGGGAGGAAGTCGACTGATTGACAGACACAGCAGGCCAGGTTAACCCCCTCTTCTGATTGGGTTGGCAGCACTGTTTTATGCTTAATAGAGTCTTTAAAACCAAAATAAGCTTTCATGTTAAAAATCTTGTATTTTTCCAACTCCGTGGGGATACGGCAGTATTAAACAGTATACTACTACTGATGATGCATCGTTAAGGGTGCTGCTGAATTACAAGGTTATTAAAAGGTACTTAAAGATTGGAGAATAACGTTTTGCTGCCACATCATCCGTCATTAACCTTGCCAAATCTCTCACTGATTCACCCCATACAAAACACCAATCAATCACATCTGCTGCAGGCTGGTTGGCTGGCTGGCTGACTACATCACTTCCCCACAGGAAGGAAGAAGACTCATGTTCAGCAATGAGCAGAAATGAGGCTGTACAGCTTTGGCTCTGGAAATGAGCCTTTAGATTGGATTACGATGCCATTTTTAAGCCGTCTTTTCCCATCAGAAGATGTGCTGTGCTCCTCCTCTCCCTCTCAAAGTTATACAATAGTTGAGAAGAGAAAATATTGCTGAATTTCTGTAGTCATGACTGTGTGTGACTCCCAGTGACACTTTAATTTGTGCTTATAATGACAATATTAAATAGCAAAGGCTTTGGTGCAGCCAGGGAAATTGAAACTCAATCACAGAGTTCTGACTTCTCCAACCATGCCCATTACAAGATAATCCTTCATCTCCTTCTATACTTTAATTTCAGCCATGTGTTATTTCTGTCTCTGATTGTAGTCAATATGCCTGCCAGGGGCACTATTTTGTGTTTATTCTATGGCAACAACACAGAAACAAACACTTCCTCATTATCATAATCCTCCTCTTTTAAAGCTGCAATATGCAACTTTTTGGGTGACCTGACCAAATTCACATAGAAATGTGAGTTATAGATATGTCATTCTCTTTGAAAGCAAGTCTAAGAAGCAGTAGATCTGTTCTATGTTCGCTATTGCTATGCTTCCAGTTCTTAAGTTTTGTTTTTACATATTTTACTTTCGGTTTTGTACACCAGCTTCAAACAGATGAAAATACAATGTTTTTGGTTATGGTAAATATATTTCACAGCGATTTAGATGGTACAATGATTCTCCACGCAAACAAGAATTAATCCAATCTCTCACACAAGTCTGTAACTATACAACCTGTTAGTGGAGGGTGCTTAGTGGGATGACACTGCAAAAAAGTAGTTTGTTTGCTCAACTCATATACATTTAGACAGTTGCACTCATTAGCTAGTATCAAAAACCTGACCATAGGCAACACAGTGACTAGGGTCTGGTTTCAATGATGGACTCTTGGCATAGAGGAACTACGTCACTGCCTACATCGATAAGGGAAGACAAAAAATCTGCGGACACTCCCAATAAATCACGAGGCAGACATGCCAGAACGTCACGATTCAGAACCAAAGTTTGCAGTCAATACCTTTGCATCAACTACCTTAACTAAAACCAGTGCAAACTAGCCACTTGAGAAACGCACTCATTAAAAATAGCCTCTGTGATCTCCATCTTGCTAGCAACTATTTTGTATAGTTTATTTAAGGTGATAAAGTAGTAACGTAGGCAGTGACAGTTCCTCTATGCCAAAAGATTCCATCATTGAAACCAGACCCTAGTCACTGTGTTGCTTAGAGTCGGGTTTTCAAGACTACTCATTAGCAGAGTATTGTACTTCAATGGGGACACTTAAGCTTGCTGAAGCACAGAATGTTCATCGTGACCTATGTTAAGGGTAAAGGCATCAACTGGATGACTAAATTATAACGATAGCAGACCATTTAACAATGAGTCAGGACTGAAAGAGATTTTTAATTGCACAAGTGAGAGGAACGTCCCATATAATCAGTCAACTGATTTTATAGCGTGTAAACTGCTGTCAGCTAGCCGAAATGTTTCAAATATAATTACGCCGATATACAGTAATACCCTCCCACACACACTGAGCAGGGCAAGTGATTGACCTGATTCTCATGCCACTTGGCAGGCATGGCCACTGGACATTAGGATGTGTTGGATGCCAGGGGGAGTCAGAGACTGTAGATACCGAGGGAGTGGGTATAATAGAAATGGCAGACTTCTGTCTATAGAGTAACTCTCGTCTCACTTCTTTATAAGGGGAAAGAGTGGAGTTGGGAGTGTAGGTAATTATAGCAAGAGTGGGAGGCAATTGCAGGTGTGGGAGACAGAGGAGTGACTTTGGTGTAGGAGGTGCTAACTGTAGTGGTACAGGTGGGAGGGGTCACATTGGGAAAGGAGACGATGGCACTTGTGGTGGGAGAGAGGGGTAACAGTCAGGTAATTGATTGCAGCATCTGTGATCTAGCCCTGGCTGAATATCAATACTCCCCACTGAGAAAGAAATCATCCTATAACCTTGGTATGAAATGCGTAAACATAATCAGAATACTGACAATAAGACAAAAGGAATCCAGTGTTCCAATTGCTGAATACTGTGTACTATGAAGGTTACTCAACACTGTTGGAATATAACCCTGGATGAAACAAATCAAAAATGATGGTACAATAAATCGTATGATTCAACTCCCAACTTACACTGATATGCATTTCTACTACTATACACTGTCACTTGCACAGTGCACACACACACCCACACACAGACACATACACTTCTTGCAAAGGCAAAGCAAATTACATCCCATTTCTTTTCTTGGCAGCCTGAGCTAAGTAATCCAGGCATCTGAGAAATGTGCACCATCCTGTGATGTGAAGGCAGCAGAATGTCTGTGTAGATTCACAAGACCAATGGGGAAACAAGCAGATAAATCAGTCTGTTTTCCATGGAGAGCCTTCCTTTCCCTGAGCCCTTCTCTCTCTATCCACAGCCTCTCTATCTGCCTGCCTGACACTGCTGCCTGCCTGCTCCCTCTCTCCCTCTCTGGCCGCCAGCCTAGCCTGCCTGTAAACACTCGTCACGCAGACTTGTCTCTCACAAGCGAGACAAACCTGGTCTTGTTCTTGAAGCACTACTGTTATGACACACCTTCTGCTTGTGTGACAGGTGATGGGCTTGGATGAGGCATTACTGTATATCATTATATCAGTGTACAGTAGATGAACCAAAGACAAACTAGCTAGATCAAATCCAATGTCAAGGACAGGGAAAGATCTGTCGGGCAATTAGGCTTCTGCTATTGTCTTTCACAACACTATGATACATGTTTGCACTTAGCGTTTCATCTGGTAACAATAAAGGCATTAGCCAACATGTAATGTCAATAGCTGGAGGCTTTTATTTTAACTATATGATTAGAGATGGTCTATGTCAAGTTGACAATTCAGTGTCACCTCAAAAAAATAAGGTAAGCATGAGGTCAGAGGTCAACTTTTGAAAAGGTTTTCATGTGCCATTTCACTGTCCTTGAAACGCTGATACAGATCCCCAATATGGCAGCCAGAGACTAAATGTATAAATTACCTAAATGTTTTTGAACGTATCAGAATACTGGAAAGTATGATGACTAGGTAAGTTAAGATCACCTCTCAAATGTTGAATGAATTTGAGATAATTTGATTGAACTCATACATGAAAGAACAATAAGCATTCATGTATATTACTATCATTTGTTTCAAATTGTGTTCAACTGTAATATAGTTTAATATAGTATGATATTGTACAATATATATTTACTATTTAAATTATGCATAACAAATATTACAATTGCAATATCAAACTTTGTAGCTGGTTGCTGCGATACTGTAATCCACTTTTGGAGTAAAAACATTATTCCTTAATAAAATATTCCCTCCTAATCTATCCTATATTACATGCATGAGCTGAATGATTACAATCCACTACATAAATTAAACCTGTGTAAGAGGTTGTTATTAACTTAATTACATTATTGGGATTATAAAGATCACTGCATATTTTGAAAATGTGTGAAAATGCTTTATAAATGCAGGCTACATTCATATTGGTTTGGCTGTATATCATACTCTCTGTAGCTATGTTTCACCATAATGTTTCACCCTGATGTTTCACCATAATGTTTCACCATAATGTTTCACCATAATGTTTCACCATGATGTTTCACCATGATGCTTCACCATGATGTTTCACCATAATGTTTCACCATAATGTTTCACCATGATGTTTCACCATAATGTTTCACCATGATGTTTCACCATGATGTTTCACCATGATGTTTCACCCTGATGTTTCACCCTGATGTTTCACCATAATGTTTCACCATAATGTTTCACCATGATGCTTCACCATGATGTTTCACCATAATGTTTCACCATGATGTTTCACCATAATGTTTCACCATGATGTTTCACCATGATGTTTCACCATAATGTTTCACCATAATGTTTCACCATAATGTTTCACCATAATGTTTCACCATGATGCTTCACCATGATGCTTCACCATGATGTTTCACCATGATGTTTCACCATGATGTTTCACCATAATGTTTCACCATAATGTTTCACCCGTTCTCTGGATATACTTCAGAATTCACTGTATGGTTTTGGACATATGGCCAGTAGGCCCTTGACGTATAGCATCAATAATGGACAATGTCCATAATGCTAAGCAATCCTGTGCTTTACATTTGAAGCCATGCATCACATGCATGCATGCACTGTACTGTATAGCCAATGTCACAGTCAAGGGCAATACTTAATGAATAACAAGAGAATGTGGCTGCACTTCCATTTATACCTCATATGAAAACTTGAAGAATGATACTGGTAATTTATAGGTAGAACTGGTTCTGATAATTTTGAACACATGAAACCTGAAACCTTAAATACTAGTGTGTGTGTGTGTGTGTGGGGGGGGGGGGGGGGGGATTATTCAGTCATTAGCACATCACCTCACATAAAGCCAATAGAGTTGCTGTACATTGATTAGTGTTAAATCATTTCCCTGAATATAACTTGGATTTAATGAAAAAGAGAGAACATTACATTGGTGCACTTCGATTGATTCTGTTTTTTAAACTGAACAGACACCTTTGAGAACCATCTATGTGTGTGATGTTTGGCATGTTCCTGCCACACATTATTCTGATGCCACGTATATATTGGCCTACATTACATTTATTTGACTGTTTTGACTTTATCGTTCTATTTCCAATGTTGAATAGCTATATTATAGCTGATGTCTAATAAATACATTTAAAATGAAGAGTAAATATCATGGGATTATGTAATCCTCCGACGTGTAAATTATTTTTTATTTGTTTTCAATTCATTAAACAAATTGTTCCACACACATTTATGCACAGAATTAGGGCTAAACCAAATGTATCCTTTTATATCCGAGATGACTGCATTTTCTTATGCCATCATTAAATACCCTATCACTAATGCATTTGCCATTGTGCCTGATAGTGAGATAGTGAAATTATCAATTGAAAATAAAGTACCCATTTCATTTGCCTTGTAGGCTACGTGAGTGTGTATGAACGCATCCTGCCTACACTTCATCCGCGCATGACGCTCTGACGTCTGACCAGAGCGCAATAGAGTTAGTTACCTGAAATCACTGTAAGGGTGAATTATCCAAAATCCGGCGGATTTAACCCGCTCTTGTTCCCGTTCCACCGCCTTTTCGCTCCCAAACATCCTTAGGGAGAACTTGTTGACCCCCGGTTGCAGCATTGCCCCAAACTGCCTGTGTATGAATCCTGCCTGGTACAATCTCTCGTCGTCCGGCAAAATTTGATCAATGCCATCCAACTTTATGAACCCTGATTCCTGGTCAAGAGAAGCATGTTGGGCACCACCAGCACCACCCCCGCTGGCGCCTTGCGCACCCTGGTCCACCCCGCCGCCAATAGCTCCGGGGGGGCTCTCCTCGCTCGGGGTGACGTCCCCTTCCGTGATGAGGCGCCTCTGCTCCGCCGAGTCTGAGTCGTGCACATGCCGACTGGTGATGGAGGAGAGACTGCCACGAAATCTCCGACAATCTCCGTTTAAACTGGTCTTCGTTGGTCTTCCAATGTCCGTCTCCATGATCACCGTGTCTCCACTTCTGGTCTCCCCAATGCCTTTGAAGCTTCCTCTGGAGGTTGGTGACGGCAAGGGTTTCATCCTAATACTCTTCCTCCGGGTGTCCTTGTCGCCGTCTTCTCCTTCGCCCATAATAGAAGCTTTCTGTCCAATATGCTGTGGCAAACTGTAGAGCCTTTTACGCATGGAGGAGTGCAACCTGTCCATTATGACATTGAGACGGAACGAACAATTTCAAATGCAATAGATGTCCAGAATACGATGGTTATTGTTGAGAAGTATTGCCACGAACCTCACAGCTCCCTATCTGTGAGTGAGAGCGACCAGTCTGGAGCTAATCTCAAACCCTGAAAGCATTACACTGATACACATGACACGGGCGGCTGTGGCTCTTCTGGTGCAAATACAGGAAGAGGCTCCTCTCTCGATCATTACCTTACAGTTTAGATATGCCTTCTCTCGCTGCATTGACAGTCCGATTCACCATAACACTCATGGTAGGCACGTACGCTCAAACCGTGTGCGCACCAAGTGAGGGGAAAAAGCTGGTAGAAGCCACCTTAGCATGATATGTGAGGAACGTGCCGACTGACAGAGAGGAGACGAGGAGGTCATGAACAGCGTAAGGAGGGATGCTCTTTTCCTCCAGATTCGTGTCAGCTGCCTCTCAATAATAAACAATGCAATGCAATCACGCACCATAGGCTGCATCAGCAGCAGCATCCAAGGACCCGCTGACATCTATTGTCCCAAACGTTCTGGTAGGATGAATATTCATGAAGCTGATGGGTTGCCATAGGAGCCAACGTGGTTTTAGAGCATTTCGTATTACTCTGTAGTCTACATAAATCTGAGACACTCCATTTAGTATGATATGTTACCTTTCGTATGGTATGTATTAATTTGTGGATGTCCATCATCCATTTTGTATGATATGTTACAAATTACTATGATATGTTACGACTTGCAATTCATATAATATTTTACGAATTTGCAAAAGGGATATGTTACGAATTCCAATTTGTGGTGGCTAATGCTAGCTAGGTGGCTAACACTAGCTAGCATGAGGGGTTAGGGGTTAAGGTTAGGAGTTAGGTTAAAGTTAGGGTTCGGGGAAGGGTTAGCTAAAAGGGTTAAGGTTAGGGTTAGGTGAAGGGTTAGCTAAAAGCGTTATATTTAGGTGCAGGAGCTCCACAATACTTTTCATCTAATATTCTATAAGAGGAACAGGAGCTCAAGCAGTAGAACAGTTAAGGTGCCGGTACTCAGTGAGCTCTTGCCCAAGTCAAGCTAACCTGATCCACTTTTTTTTATACCTTTATTTAACTAGCCAAGTCAGTTAAGAACAAATTCTTATTTTTCAATGACGGCCTACCCCCAACCGCCCTATGGGCCTCCCAATCACAGTCAGATGTGATGCAGCCTGGATTCAAACCAGGGACTGCAGTGACGCCTCTTGCATTGAGATGCCTTAGACTGCTGCGCCACTTTGAGCCACCCCTTCACTTAACCCTAACCTTAAAACAGTATCGGTACCTATTTCAGTCCAAGTCAAGCACTGGTTAGCTAACATGCTAAGCAGTTAAAAAGTAGCGAAAAGTTGCTAAAATGCTGAAGTTTCCGTAATTAGACTTGAACACGCCGTTCGCATTATACATCCACCTCGACCAACCCCACTCCTTTAATTTTTTGCCATAAGTAACCTTCTATCTTATGTAACCATGTAGCATATCATAGTAATATGTCTAGTCTATGAGAGCAGTCTGTAGGAGCGAGAACTGCAAATAAGCAAAGCTCTCCCCAATTCTTGAATAGCTATCGTGTCCTTTTAAAGTTACAGTTGAAGTCGGAAGTTTACACACACCTTAGCCAAATACATTTAAACTCAGTTTTTCACAATTCCTTACATTTCATTATAGTAAAAATTCCCTGTCTTAGGTCAGTTAGGATCACCACTTTATTTTAAGAATGTGAAATGTCAGAATAATAGTAGTGAGAATGATTTATTTCAGCTTTTATTTCTTTCACCACATTCCCAATTGGTCAGAAGTTTAAAATCACTCAATTAGTATTTGATAGCATTGCCTTTAAATTGTTTAACTTGGGTCAAACGTTTTGGGTAGCCTTCCACAAGCTTCCCACAATACGTTGGGTGAATTTTGGCTCATTCCTCCAGACAGAGCTGGTGTAACAGAGTCAGGTTTGTAGGCCTCCTTGCTCGCACATGCTTTTTACGTTCTGCCCACAAATTTTCGATAAGGTTGAGGTCAGGGCTTTGTGATGGCCACTCCAATACCTTGACTTTGTTGTCCTTAAGCCATTTTGCCACATCTTTGGAAGTATGCTTGGGGTCATTGTCCATTTGGAAGACTCATTTGCGACCAAGCTTTAACTTCTTGACTGATGTCTTGAGATGTTGCTTTAATATATCCACATAATTCTCCTGCCTCATGAGGCCATCTATTTTGTGAAGTGCACCAGTCCCTCCTGCAGCAAAGCACCCCCATAACATGATGCTGCCACCTACATGCTTCACAGTTGGGATGGTGTTCTTCGGCTTGCAAGCCTCCCCCTTTTTCCTCCAAACATAACAATGGTCATTATGGCCAAACAGTTCTATTTCTGTTTCATCAGACCAGAGGACATTTCTCCAAAAACTACGATCTTTGTCCCCATGTGCAGTTGCAAACAGGTCTGGCTTTTTTATGGCGGTTTTGGAGCACTGGCTTCTTCCTTGCTGAGCGGCCTTTCAGGTTATGTCGATATAGTACTCGTTTTACTGTGGATATAGATACTTTTGTACCTGTTTCCTCCAGCATCTTCACATGGTCCTTTGCTGTTGCTCTGGGATTGATTTGCACTTTTCACACCAAAGTACGTTCATCTCTAGGAGACAGAACGCGTCTCCTTCCTGAGCGGTATGACGGCAACGTGGTCCCATGGTGTTTATACTTGCGTACTATTGTTTGTACAGATGAACGTGAGACCTTCAGGCATTTGGAAATTGCTCCAAAGGATGAACCAGACTTGTGGAGATCTACCATTTTTTTCTGAGGTCTTGGCTGATTTCATTTGATTTTCCCATGATGTCAAGCAAAGAGGCACTGAGTTTGTAGGTAGGCCTTGAAATACATCCACAGGTACACCTCCAATTGACTCAAATGATGCCAATTAGCCTGTCTAAAGCCATGACATCATTTTCTGGAATTTTCCAAGCTGTTTAAAGGCACAGTCAACTTAGTGTATGTAAACTTCTGACCCACTGGAATTGTGATAGTGTGAATTATAAGTGAAATAATCTGTCTGTAAACAATTTTTGGAAAATGTACTTGTGTCATGCACAAAGTAGATGTCCTAACCAACTTGCCAAAACTATAGTTTGTTTTAACAAGAAATTTGTGGAGTGGTTGAAAAATGAGTTTTAATGACTCCAACCTAAGTGTATGCAAACTTCCGACTTCAACTGTATATCCCCTCGGGATTGTTTTATGCCAGCCCAGGCTATGCATGTCCAAAGGTGATACTTACGCTACTATACCATTCTTCATGCTTTTGTTCATCAGGTTGTAGGATATACAGACAGCCGCTGTGGTAGAATGATCAGCTGGTAAGGGAAACTGCTGCACTAATTTAATGCCATACAGGTGATTTATCAAGATAACTTTCACAAACCAAACATGTCCACGTTTTTTCAAAATGTATATGAAATATACATGGTTAAAGGGTTATAGAAATGTATTTTTTGTCTATTTTGCTCAACTTTAACAATGCCTACATGATGCAAATGAAATCAACAAAATGAATGTTCAAAAAGGATATAGGCTGTGGTAAGCTATCTCATGAATTGATATAATGTATCCAAGTGAGCAGACACCTAAAGCAATTGATTCATGAATGGTTCACGCCTGATGCCCTCAATTGCCCTTCGTGGCCGCTCCCATACCCAATAATTCTGAATTTCTTTGTGGTATACAGGTAGATCAGAAAAGCCACATCCCTGATTGGCAGATGAGTGGCAACCCTGATTAGAAGCACCTGCTGCTCACCGGTTTTTCCCTACCAATACTGTTTTGAATTTAAAAAAATGTACCTACACACTGAAGAAGACTGCAAGCCGAAACGTCTGTGTACGCTATCCCTGATACAGTAAAAATAATAAATAAACCTAAAAATGAAGTAAGCGTTATGTGACATCTTTTTCAGTGCGGACCCATTATACCGTCTGTTAGCCTATAGCCTAATGATATAGCCTAATGATGTAATGCAGGAAATGGAAAAATTGTATTTGAGGTTTAAAAAGGCTTATGAAGTTTGTAATTTCCATCTTGAAATTTCAGACTTGATTTTCCCTTATGAAAAATGTATTAAACCCTACAAAAAATGTAATTTCATTGTAATCCACATATAATTCACATTTCCTGTTGCTGCAGGATTATTTTCCTGATGTAGCAAACATGGCTCAAATTAAGATCCTACATCTGTACACTACACTGACCACGTTCACATGCACACCAATATCCCGTTATTATTCGGGATACTCAAGTATTCATTTTTTTAGTTGACACATAAACATCATATTCCGTTTACAATAACCCGAAAAATCTTGTATCCCGGGTATGAGAAACTCGGATAAGATGCCTGGGATATGCAGATCTTAGACGGGATACTGAGGCATGTAAACATCTTATCCCCTTTACTGATGTTTTTCGCAGTCTGTGCAGGCTCAGTTTCACATATCATGGTGTAGTGTGATGATGTTTACATCTG
This sequence comes from Salvelinus namaycush, assembly GCF_016432855.1. Classification (NCBI taxonomy): domain Eukaryota; kingdom Metazoa; phylum Chordata; class Actinopteri; order Salmoniformes; family Salmonidae; genus Salvelinus; species Salvelinus namaycush. Next base: position 20,445,318 of record NC_052336.1, on the reverse strand, counting down.
ATTGTCAAACAAATCACTTCAAATAATAATTATTTATTTTGCTGATACACCGCATTGGACCTTATAGCCTACTGGCTACTTTCACCCCTAATTTAGACATGTTTCTGCTTATAATTTCCAACATTTGGTAGGCCATATTATAATTTCAGACATTTTGTTCGACATTTGGTATGTCAACTATAGTTAAGATACATGCAGCTTCTCTTCTGTCATAACTTGTTGCCCCAGAAGACTAAATAAAGTAGTGCTCAGCAAAATAATGTCTTACATCGATAGAATGAATGCATTAGTAATCTAGGTAACAATGGTAAAGTTGTCTGTTTTGTTTAGGGACCGGGAAGAAAACGCAATAACTCCAAAACAGTGGAAAGATTGGTCCTGTGCAAAATATCCAAATGTCATCAGTTTGACCGGTTTTAAGGAAATGAAAAGCTTCATTTCCTTAAAAAGAAACAAGTTTCTGATAAGACTTCAGTTCGTCTTGGGTGCATATTTTATGTGGTTGAAAATCAGTGAAGGCTCCTCAGAGGAGGAAGGGGAGGACCATCCTCCTCAGTGAATTTCATAAAAATAAATATAGTGCCTCCTGAGTGGTCTAAGGTCTATGCCACTAGAGATCCTGGTTTGAGTCCAGGCTCTGTCGCAGCGGGCCGCGACCGGGAGACCCATGGGGCAGTGCACAATTGGCCCAGCGTTGTCTATGTTAGGGGAGGGTTTGGCCGACAGGGATGTTCTTGTCCCATCGCGCACTAGCGCCTCCTGTGGCGGGCCAGGCGCAATGCACGCTGACACAATCGACCAGGTGTACGGTGTTTCCTCCGACACATTGGTGCGACTGGCTTCCGGGTTAAGCAAGCAGTGTGTCAAGAAGCAGTGCGGCTTGGCTGGGTTGTGTTTCAGAGAACGCACGGCTCTCGAACTTCGCCTCTCCTGAGTCCATACGGGAGTTGCAGTGATGGGACAAGACTGTAACTACCAATTGGATACCACGAAATTGGGGAGAAAAAGGGGTAAAAAAATATATATATATATAAAAAGTGAAACATTTAAAAACTTAATTGTTTTTTTATAAAACTAGGCCTATACTAAATATATTCACGTCACCAAATAAATAATTAAAACAAACCGTTTTGCAATGAAGGTCTACAGTAGGCTCTCTGTAGGGTAGCACCACCATTTTCCGTCCTCCTCTGGGTACATTGACTTAAATACAAAACCAAGGAGGCTCATGGTTCTCCCCCCCTTCCATAGACTTACACAGCAATTATGACAACTTCTGGAGGACAACCTATCAGAGTTCTTGCAGCATGAACTGCAATGTTGTCCACCGAATCAAAGCATCAGAGAATAAATCTGGTACTAAAAGCATAAGCTACAGCTAGCTAGGACTGCAGTGTATAAAATGTGGTGAGTAGTTGACTCAAAGAGAGAGAAAGTCAATAGCTGAACAGTTTTGAACAAATTAGTTTCTTTAAAAATGAAGGAAAAGCAAGAGAGATAGAGAGAGAGAAAGAACTATAAATAGTCATATCATTTTTTTAAACTTTCACTTTCATTTAGCTAGCTAGTTTAGCCTACTAAAACACCCAGCACCAAACAGAGGGATACTATGTTAGCTATCTGGCTATGGCTATCCAACACTTGAACTCTTCCAAGTCAAGGTAAGCTTTTGGTTTTATTAAATGATTGCTACTGGGTGTAACTTCTTGCTGACTGTACACTGTACTGCATGATTGTAGCGGGTTTACTAACACGTTAGTTCTAGTAGCTATATTGACTATGACATTTCTAATGTTGTTAGCTAATATGGTGACAACGATGTAGGCTGTATGTAGCGGTTAGCAGTTATGATAGGAAGGTTTGGCTTGGAAAGGTTTTTTTGCCTGGTCACAGACAGCTGATGTGTTGTGCACTGAAATCCAGAAGCGAACGGAAACGGTGGGAGGAGGAAAGCGTGTAGATGCGAGAAGGAATTATACAACGATCAAAATGTTCATGCTGTTTGTTTGTGGCTGCTATGAAAGTGAACTGTGTTTGCGTGTGATCAAGGGTGTATTCATTCCCCCGATTCTGTTGATAAACGTTTCTTCAACAGAAGCAAACAGAACAAAACAGGGATAAACATACCTGAATTTGTCCAATAGAAACTCTTGTTTTCAACTGGTGGACTAATGATTACACCCTATATCAGCTAGATGCAGGCAAGAGTGTGCAAGGCGGTACTGAATGTGTCACTGTCACCTCTATTACTCACATTTTTCTCTCGACCTGTGCACCTACGTTGTAAACTTTCATTCGTAGGCTAGGTTTTAGCAACCTCGTGATTGGTATTGGGAAAATTTGAGGATCATGTAGTAGCCTAAAACTATCGATGTTACATTGAGCTGGGTGAATGGAATATGAATGACAGTCATCCAATATGCTGTAATAGAAATAAGGCCATGCTCATAAAAACAGAATAGGCCTCCCTCATCTTAAACATCAGCAACCACCACTGGTGAAATACTGCTTGTATAACACATAACACATTACATGATATGCTCATTCACATTTTCTCAAGAGGCTGAAAGAAAGAAATAATATTTCTCCACTCCTGTTCCTGAGACAAAATTAACATTTGTTGTATAATTTTATTGCAAGAAATGCATAATTCTGCATGAGTTAATATTATATTTGTGAGAGGTTATTGGCCTACAGTCAGTGTCCATATTTCAGTTACGATTCTATATAAATTTAAATGAGGAATATTCTGTTTATTCATGGGTACAGGGATACTCGTGAGCGGGATATCAAAGGTGCATGTAAACACTTTATCCAAGACTTTAAGCGGTGTATGCGCTATGAATACTGTGCGCATGTAAACGTGGTCACTATTCTAATCCAGCACCACTAACACATCACTAAACGAATCACAGGTTGAGCAATTGAGCCTGGCAATTAGGTTAGAGTTGAGTAGGTGCAACTAGTGTGCTAGGCTAGCACAAAAAAGGCGCACTTCTAGCATCTCCAGCTAGAACTCAGCGCATGCGCGCACCCCAATCTACAAGCGTGACTCATGAATTTCTGATATTCCCGCGCTCATCACGGCAAACAAACGTGTCTAGCTAGCTAGCGTTAGCTCTTCTGAGATATATATATATTATTATAATTGTTTACAAATGGCAACTGTACATAAATCTATATGGACGTTGAAACGCTTTGGACGTTTTTTGCCTGGGACCAAAGAAGACGGCGGTAATCCATGGAAGGTGACATGAAGTTGTCTAGTCGTGAATTTTGTCCAACGTCTGTGTTGTAGGAGATGACGCTAGCTAAAGTTAGCTACCTAATGCCACTCGCTAGCTAGGCTAACCAAACGTTGTTTACAAATGTAGGCTAGTTTACTACATTAGTAAATAAAATAGTTATAGGCCTACACTTTACATTATGGTTATTGAATGAACTTGCCTCAGATGTGATGTGAATCATCCAGCTGTAGATGTTGAAAATGTGTCTTGAAACTTCTCTAGATGTTTGAGCCCAGTGAAAGCGCGGGTGAATTGGTACTCACCATTGTGGAATCTGGTCATATGCTGGTGTCCCAAGGCCACGATCTTCTGGTAAGTGAGTTGAGGTCTAACTACATTATATGTCCTTTGATGTTAAAAAGTAAAGTCATTCCTGGATGGATCTGGATCTAGTTTTTACAGTCTTTGAGCAGGACTCGCACATTTCACGCATGCACATCTCTAGGCCAAATAACAATATCCAAATAAGATAAAATACAAATAAAATTTGCCCCAATATATTCAATAACTCTCATTATTATATACCAAATTATTGCCAAATGTACATTCCATAGATATAATAACTGTTATTGTCCAACCTGTTGGCCTAATTACACTGACTGTACAAAACATTAGGAACACCTGCTCTTTCCATGACATACTTACCAAGTGAATCCAGTTGAAGCTATGAACACTTATTGATGTCACATGTTATATTCACTTCAATCAGTGTAGATAAAGGGAAAGAGACAGGTTAAAGAAGGATTTTTAAGCCTTGAGACAATTGAGACATTGATTGTGTGTGTGTGCCATTCAGAGGGTGAATGGGCACAACAAAAGCTTGCAGTGTCTTTGAATGGGTAATGGTAGTAGGTGCCAGGTGCACCAGTTTGAGTGTGTCAAGAACTGCAATGTTGCTGGGTTCTTCACGCTCAACAGTTTCCCCAAGAATGGTCCACCACCAAAAGGACAGCCAGCCAATTTGACACAACTGTGGGAAGCATTGGAGTCAACATGGGCCAGCATCCCTGTGGAATGCTTTCAATACCTTGCAGAGTCCATGCCCCAAATAATTGAGGTTGTTCTGAGGGTAAAAAGGGGTGCTACTCAATTTTAGGTAGGTGTTAAAAATGTTTTGTACACTTATTTTTATTATCAAAGTCTAAGCTTAGATCTCTACTATTTGGCTTATAGGCAGATAGCCTAGCTATAGATACAATTGTATGTTCTTACAACAATGTTGAGAAATTACTTGATTCCAAGTTCTTTGAAATACAGGGAATGAGAACAAGTACTGAACACCAGCTATGTTGCTGCTGTACATTTTATTTATTTTACAGGCAAGTCAGCTAAGAACAAATTCTTATTTTCAATGACGGCCTAGGAACAGTGGGTTAACTGCCTTGTTCAGGGGCAGAACAACACATTTTTACCTTGTTAGCTTGGGGATTCGATCTTGCAAACTTTCGGTTACAAGTCCAACGCTCTAACCACTAGGCTGCCTGCCGTCACTATTCTGCCTGCCGCCACTATTCTGTGCACAGAATAGTGCCTGTGTTAGTGTGCAGTTTATCCTGTGTCTTCTCAAGGTTCACTGCCAGACTGTGCAGCTGAGAGACTCAGCAGAAATTGCTGTAGAAACACAATGGCCATAGCTGTGCTATGCCACATCGAGTGCTGGATGGAAAGTGACTACAGCCATCTTGCTGAGCCAGGGTGCCAGGCAAGGCTACATGCTTATTCAGGTCAGGACACAAAGTGCTCTCTGACAAAAGGGGATAGCGGTCATTGATAGATCGGCGCCCTTAATCGTAACGCTCTTGAGTATCTTTCAGTAAAGGGAGTTTACAGTAGTACACAGTGGCTGATGCCAGGGGAGTCCCAACTGAATGATGATGCCATATTAGGATGCACCGTGCTGGAGGAGAGAGAGGGTTATTGAGTGTAATCATCATCCAGATTACTCCTGATTCTAAGATATGGTTTAATAGGGTCTTTCTCTCAGTATTTGGAGGAAGGAGGGGATTGGGATTATAGAAAATGGAACGTCTCAACCTGACTCAAAAAACGATTGGCTATGCCTCAGAATGACTTGAAGACAAGTCTTGTTGAAATTATGTAATGTGATGCCTTCCTGATATGATAATTTTCAACTAAAAATAAAAATTTGATGTAATCCCTTCAGAACATCTCAGCGGAGTAGGAACATTGAAATCTGTTTTGAATCTGGAAGTACGGAGCTGAAGTGTAATGTTTTATGTAACAGAGCTGAGTAGAGTATCCATCCCTCCATTGTGCTGAAGTCCATTTGAAGTGGAGAAACATAACTTGCAGTATCTATATCACTAAGAAGGATATGTTGCTATGGTAAAATGTTATTCCAAATATCATGTCATAAAGCTAGCGTTTCCCAGTGCTCAGGCCAAGGTCCAACACATTTTCTATCATTAATAATGTGCAAAACGCAACTACTGTCTCCTGTCAACACGGCAGGTATTCTTGACCTATATTTCGCTGGTACATTTCAACGCAAATTCCAATGCTGAAGAAACTACTAAACAGAATAGTGTTTAAATAGATTTGTACTTTAGTTGATGTTAAATAGTTATAAATTGTAAGGTGTCAGATGACATCTGAAAGTATTCAGGAAAGTGTAATTTTTCACTTGGTTAGAAAAGTGCTGATTCATACTTGGAACTAAACTAACACCTGTTTTTATTAATTGTAGCCTAATCATGGAGAGATTTCTACTCAACAGACTTTAGCTGTGTTCGAATACCCATACTAACATACTGTATACTACATACTTAATGAGTATATACTACATACTATTAGTTCATTTTAGTATACTGTAAACAAACCGTATCGTTTCAGTTGAGCGTACTAGAGCTTCGCCTGTCTACCTGAAGTTGATGCTGTTGCTATGCAACCTCTTGCTAGCTTGTTAGCATAAGAAATGACTAGCTAAACATTTTACGATTTCGGTTGTGTTCGTAAATTCTATCTGGAGTGCCAGAGTGTGCTCTGGGCGTTTGTTTTCATGTTATCCAGAGTGTTGGTGACTGTAACTGCTACTGGCAACAATATATTTATGCTTTTTTTTGCCGACGTTTACTGACACCGGCCATATTCAATGGGTGTTGAGCATTTGTGAATTCATCAGTTATTCTGCGCGAGAGTGCTCTGAAATCGGAGTAGATAGCCAGAATGAACAATGTCCATACCACTTAGCTAAGAATTATGTAAATTATCAAGTCAATAAACGTTGGGTAGTTAGTTAGATAGCAGATGTTTAATATACTGCCTGGCAAGTTCGATGTATTAGTAGCCAACTAACGTTAGGTACAGTTGAAGTCAGAAGTTTACATACACTTAGGTTGGAGTCATTAAAACTCGTTTTTCAACCACTCCACAAGTTTCTTGTTAACAAACTATAGTTTTGGCAAGTCGGTTAGGACATCTACTTTGTGCATGACACAAGTAATTTTCCCAACAATTATTTACAGACAGATTATTTCACTTACAATTCACTGTATCACAATTCCAGTGGGTCAGAAGTTTACATACACTCAATTGACCGTGCCTTTAAACACCTTAGAAAACGACAGAAAATTATTTCATGGCTTTAGAAGCTTCTGATAGGCTAATTGACATCATTTGAGTCAATTGGAGGTGTACCTGTGGATGTATTTCAAGGCCTACCTACAAACTCAGTGCCTCTTTGCTTGACATCATTGGAAAATCAAAAGAAATCAGTCAAGACCTCAGAAAACAAATTGTAGACCTCCACAAGTCTGGTTCATCCTTGGGAGCAATTTCCAAACGTTGAAGGTACCACGTTCATCTGTACAAATAATAGTATGCAAGTATAAACACCATGGGACCATGCAGCCATCATACCGCTCAGGAAGGAGATGCTTTCTGTCCCCTAGAGATGAATGTACTTTGGTGCGAAAAGTGCAAATCAATCCCAGAACAACAACAAAGGACCTTGTGAAGATGCTGGAGGAAACAGGTACAAAAGTATCTATATCCACAGTAAAACAAGTCCTATATCGACATAACTTGAAAGGCCGCTCAGCAAGGAAGAATGACCATCATTATGTTTGGAGGAAAAAGGGGGAGGTTTGCGAGCCGAAGAACACCATCCCAACCGTGAAGCACGGGGGCGGCAGTATCATGTTGTGGGGGTGTTTTGTTGCAGGAGGGACTGGTGCACTTCACAAAATGGATGGCAATTATGTGGATATATTGAAGCAACATCTCAAGACATCAGTCAGGAAGTTAAAGCTTGGTCACAAATGGGTCTTCCAAATGGAGCATGACCCCAAGCACATTTCCAAAGTTGGGACAAAATGGGACAACAAAGTCAAGGTATCGGAGTGGCCATCACAAAGCCCTGACTTCAATCCTATAGAAAATTTGTGGGCAGAACTGAAAAAGCATGTGCGTGCAAGGAGGCCTACAAACCTGACTCAGTTACACCAGCTCTGTCAGGAGGAATTGGCCAAAATTCACCCAACTTATTGTGGGAAGCTTGTGGAAGGCTACCCAAAACGTTTGACCCAAGTTAAACAATTTAAAGGCAATGCTACCAAACACTCAATTAGTATATGTAAACTTCTGACCCACTGGAATGGCTCTAGCCCTCACCCTCTGATCCAACAGGTCCCAGACGTGCTCAATGGGATTGAGATCCGGGCTTTTCGCAGGCCATGGCAGAACACTGACATTCCTGTCTTGCAGGAAATCACGCACAGAACAAGCAGTATGGCTGGTGGCATTGTCATTCTGGAGGGTCATGTCAGGATGAGCCTGCAGGAAGGGTACCAAATGAGGGAGAAGGATGTCTTCCCTGTAACGCACAGCGTTGAGATTGCCTGCAATGACAATAAGCTCAGTCCGATGATGCTATGACACACTGTCCCAGACCATGATGAACCCTCCACTTCCAAATCAATCCGCGAATCCGACCATCACCCCTGGTGAGTCGACAAAACCGCGACTTGTCAGTGAAGAACACTTTTTGCCAGTCCTGTCTGGTCCAGCGACGGTGGGTTTGTGCCCGTAGGCGACGTAGTTGCCGGTGATGTCTTGTGATGACCTGCCTTACAACAGGCCTACAAGCCTTCAGTCCAGCCTCTGTCAGCCTATTGCGGACAGTCTGAGCACCGATGGAGGGTTTGTGTGTTCCTGGTGTAACTCTGGCAGTTGTTGTTGCCATCCTGTACCTGTCCCGCAGGTGTGATGTTCGGATGTACCGATCCTGTGCAGGTGTTGTTACACGTGGTCTGCCACTGCGAGGACGATCAGCTGTCTGTCCTGTCTCCCTGTAGCACTATCTTAGGCATCTCACAGTACGGACATTGCAATTTATTGCCCTGGCCACATCTGCAGTCCTCATGCCTCCTTGCAGCATGCCTAAGGCACATTCACGCAGTTGAGTAGGGGCCCTGGGCATCTTTCTTTTGGTGTTTTTCAGCATCAGTAGAAAGGCCTCTTTAGTGTACTAAGTTTTCATAACTGACCTTAATTGCCTACCGTCTATAAGCTGTTAGTGTCTTAACGACCGTTCCACAGGTGCATGTTCATTAATTGTTTATAGTTCATTGAACAAGACCTGGAAACAGTGTTTAAACCCTTTACAATGAAGATCTGTGAAGTTATTTGGATTTTTACAAATTATCGTTGAAAGACCGAGTCCTGAAAAGGGGACGTTTTCTTTTTTTACTGAGTTTATATACTCAATTCACGTCACAAATAGTACGGTTAGTATGAGTATTCGAACACACCTTAGGACTCTATCAAAACTAATATTTAGTACAACAACATTCAGCCTGGTTGTTTGAGATGGAAGTTATCTTTCCAAAGACATACTGATGGCATGATGCTGGTCACAGGGTCTGGATGGGTTTCTGAGTCAATAGAGCCCCCTGCAGGCATGCTTATGTCATTTCAGACCATTTGAGATTGCTCCTGCTCCTGCTAACCAAAAGTAGAGCTGTGATTGCTGTATGCTCTGTCTGATACTATTAAATTTACTTTTATGTCTCATGGAAGACATGAGGATAGGCTATGTGCCCTATCCAATATGACTTTGATTTTACTACTATGACTTTTGACTGTTTGTTTACAATTGTTAGTTTGTCTGATTGTTGTGATTCCGCATTTTTCAGGATGGGTTTTCCTTACTAGATGCTCCAAGCTACCTCAAAGTTCAGCAGAAATCAGATACCCTGCTGTTCCGTCTGACTGTTAAGGTGGGTTGCGAAAGTTATATTCTTGGAGATATGTCATATATGGATTGTAAAGCCTTTATTTGCTTTAAGAAACAACACCAATTTTTAAATAGTAGCTAGCTAGAGTATACAAGAGTCTACATACCAAATTGTATTATTATTCTAGCACCTAGTTTTATATGAAACTTAGGCTAATGTTGACTACAAGGCTACACCGGAGTTTTAGTCAGTCATTTCCTCAGCAATTTGTATAGTGGCAGCTTTATTTACAATAGCCAGATTTCACACTGACATGAGTGTGGCAGACCTGATGTTTGGCAGGGGTGGCTGTGCTGAGACAACAGTGTAATTGGTCATTAAATGGCCTGATTTAAGGGGATCTGAGGCCTGACACGATGCATTTGAACAGTCTTGGAACAACTAGCTGGCTGTGAGCGGTGCTTTGGTTGCCCATGTTCTGCCAAGGGCCTGGCTTGTGAGTGATATGTAGGCTAAATAAGTGTTCTAGATAAGTGCCACTGATGAATTGTAAGTGGCGTGTCAAGCTTGTAGTCTGCTGGTCAAGATTGTCTCAGTAGCGTCGAAGAGGAGATATAGGCCAGCTCTCACATGAAACAATGCTGTGTATGTGCAGGGGGAGAGCCGTCTGATCAGGATGCAGTTCAGCGGCAGCAGGGCTGAGGCCCTGGAGGAGTGTGGCAGTGCAGTACTCAGACTGAAGGAGTACCTGCCTGTCACCACACAGGGGGGGCCACCACCACCACTCAGCTGCCCCCCAACACCCAATCAGCCCCCTACCAAGACCACTGCACAGAATCAACAGGTACTCAACAACACATTCAAACTGAAAACATGTAGCTACGTATTGCATCATGAAAGTGTATTTTGGAATCTGAATTGGAACAGCTCCTGCAATACATTAACTAATTGAAATGAGTGCATTGCATGTTTTGTTTTTTTCACCTTTGCTGCTGTTCTTATTTTAAGAATGTTATTCTTCATAATGTATGAGGCAAACTATAGTTGAGGCACCAAAGTTGCTGTTGTTACAGTAAGAATCACCCACTAGATGGTGCTATTTACAGGCATGAAAACAATATAGCTTGTTTAATACTGAACGGCCCTGGAACCAACTAGGTTAATATGGATTTTATGTATGAATCAATGACAATGTGCAATATGTTAATCCTTAACCTCCCCACACAGAAGGGGGAGAAATTAAACCAGTAATAAACACCATCACACACATTTGAAAAGCTCTGTGAGGATGAATGAGCCATGATGACTGAGGGAAATCATTCAATAAAGGATGCAGCTATGATGCAGCTTAACCTCCCTTGGTGTGTTGCCCTGTAAAGTCCTGTAGCATTAGTATCATCTCTTCTAACCTTGTCATCAGGCGGGTGCTGGGGAGGCTATGGCTACTGAACCTGAGGTCGTCCAGGGCTCTTTATCCATCAAACGTCTTACCCAGGTAGGTTGGTACTGACGCAACACAGTGATTAGATAGATGACTGATGAATGCTGAGGGTGATGATTCATATAATGATCACTTGATGGAGTTTGACAATCGCGCAAGGTGAATAAATAGTAGCTATTTAACATTACTACTCTCACCCACTGAGCTTGAATGTAACTTACACTTCACGGGGTTGTAGTTATTCCCCGCCACTACTGAAGTGTAGAGTAGGCCAATGAAATAATGAACACCTAACTGACTTGGGAGGTTATAGTTAGCCAATATCATGGCTTTAATTGTATATAAACAAATTAACAGGTCCCTGGTCTTTTTATTTTTTTTCCAGCACTTCCTGGGCGAGCATGGTCTGTCCTTGCCCCTGGTGTACCGCCACAGTGCTCTGTCCCGTGGGGAGCTGGAGCCCTTTGTCCGCCTGTGTCTCTTGGACCCCAGCTTCCCTGCCTTTGTGGAGGAGGCGGAGGGGGAGCTGAGGAGAGTGCTCCAGGACTGAGGAGCTGAAGCTCATCAACACAAACAGCCAGAGAGAGACAGGTCAACTCACTACACACGGTACACATGTGGGAGGTGGGTTGTGGAAGAGTCGGGGGATGTGTTGTTCTTCATGCTGCTGATTGTGTAAATGTGTGCTGGAACATAGTGACCATTGTGTTGTAGGAGAATATTTAAACCGGCACAAACGTTGAGGTTTCTAGAAAGGATTTTCGAGGCAAAGAAACAAAATGTATTTTGGAGCCTTTTATTTTCAAAAATGTATTGGTCTCGTATGTTATTGGTCTGATGTTTTATTGTGGCTAGAGATACCGTAGCTCCTTCCATTCCCACCCTAATGTCGGTCCATTTGCACTGCAATACACATGGATACACTGTATTTATAGGACAGGAGTCATGCAGCTACAGCAGTGCATTTTGCTATACCAGCTTCCATGTGATCCCACAATATTAAAGCTTCACTGAGAAAAACAAACTACCCCCAATATATCTATATATGAATACATATTGCATAGGATAATAGCCATGCTGTACAATTTCAGAAAAATAAAAATGAATGAATTAAGTTGGGAAATATAAAATGTATTTTTCTTTACATACAGTATTTGCTATTGTTTGAACACTCGTACCTCAACATATACAAGACATCCTAAGTTACTCTATGTCATTTTATTTATAACTAGATAGATATATAGTAGTCATTTTCTATAATCATTTTCAAGTAAATACGGCCAGACATTGAATCCCTTGCATCACATTTTCACTATAATGGCTGTTAAGAGTGGACTTTCCTTTCACTAAATCAAACATAGTTTAATGACAATGAATTAGCTGTACAAAGTTATTTAAGAATATAACAGTATTTTTCAGTTCAGGACAATTTCATAAAAAAACATAATTCCTTTGGATGCAAAATAGCCACACAGACATGAGGGAAAACAACAAAGTCTATTCTGGGCATCCTATTGCGTAATAATTTGCATGCGTTTTACATGATATGTAATACAAAAAGGATCACCTCTGGTTGGAGGACATGATAAAATTAATAAAAGAGACATCAAACGGCACACAAAAAAAAGATGTGCACACCTTTCGTGATGGAATTAGTCATCTCTCCGTCCAGGACTGTTCATGTAAGACTGAATAAGGCATGCTTAAGACAGCCATCTTGTTCTTTTCTGCCAGTGTTACGCTGTTATTGTTTTTTCTCATAAGAGAGAGACGAGATATGCTTCATTAAAAATTGCCTGGAGCTCCCTCCTCAGATACCTTCATGTGGTCAAGATATGCAGTTAGTCATCTGTTAATGAAAATCAGGGAGGAGGAAGGAATTAGTATACCCTGTGCACATTATCACATTCCTACAGTATATCACTTAGTTCCCTGTTGACTTCCATATGCCTCAGATTCCTTTTTCTAAAGGCCAGAATTCTCACTGCAACGAGTAGCTTCTCATTTTATAATGGCCGGAATTCTCACTACAACGAGTAGCTTCTCGTTTTATAAAGGCCGGAATTCTCACTACAACGAGTAGCTTCTCGTTTTATAAAGGACGGAATACTCACTACAACGAGTAGCTTCTCATTTTATAAAGGCCGGAATACTCACTGCAACGAGTAGCTTCTCATTTCGTATTCCTCTGGCGAACGTTTTTGTCTTTGTGGTTGTTTGTCGAATTTGTTTTCCTAGTGAAGAAATACCAAGAGTTTAGTCAGTTCCAGGGGGAAATTATGATATGTACACTACCGTTCAAAAGTTTGGGGTCACTTAGAAATGTCCTTGTTTTTGAAAGAAAGGCAAAAAAAAATGTCCATTAAAATAACATCAAATTGATCAGAAATACAGTGTTAATGTTGTAAATGATTATTGTAGCTGGAAACGGCAGATTTTTTAAAATGGAATATCTACATAGGCGTACAGAGGCCCATTATCAGCAACCATCACTCAATGGCATGTTGCGTTAGCTAATCCAAGTTAATTATTTTAAAAGGCTATTTAATCATTAGAAAACCCTTTTGCAATTATATTAGCACAGCTGAAAACGTTTGTGCTGATTTAAACAAGCAATAAAACTGTCCTTCTTTAGACTTGTTGAATATCTGGAGCATCAGCATTTGTGGGTTTGATTAGAGGCTCAAAATGGCCAGAAACAAATAACTTTCTGAAACTCGTCAGTCTATTCTTGTTCTGAGAAATGAAGGCTATTCCATGGGAGAAATTGCCAAGAAACTGAAGATCTCGTGCAACGCTATGTACTACTCCCTCCACAGAACAGTGCAAACTGGCTCTAACCAGAATAGAAAGAGGAATGGGAGGCCCCGGTGCACAACTGAGCAGATAACAAGTACATTAGTGTCTAGTTTGAGAAACAGATGCCTCACAAGTCCTCAAGTGGTAGCTTCATGAAATAGTACCCGCAAAACACCAGTCTCAACGTCAACAGTGAAGAGGCGACTCCGGGATGCTGGCCTTCTAGGCAGAGTTCCTCTGTCCAGTGTCTGTGTTCTTTTGCCCATCTTAATATTTTCTTTTTATTGGCCAGTCTGAGATATGGCTTTTCTTTGCAACTCTGCCTAGAAGGCCAGCATCCCGGAGTCACCTCTTCACTGATGTTGAGAGTGGTGTTTTGCAGCCTCCCACTCCTCTTTCTATTCTGGTTAGAGCCAGTTTGCGCTGTTCTATGAAGGGAATAGTACATAGCATTGCACAAGATCTTCAGTTTCTTGGCAATTTCTCCCATGGAATAGCCATCATTCCTCAGAACAAGAATAGACTGCCGAGTTTCAGAAGAAAGTTCTTTGTTTCTGGCCATTTTGAGGCTGTAATCGAACCCACAAATGCTGGTCCTCCAGATACTCAACAACAAGTCTAAAGAAGGCCAGTTTTATTGCTTCATTAATCAGAACAACAGTTTTGAGCTGTGCTAACATAATTGCAAAAGGGTTTTCTAATGATCAATTAGCCTTTTAAAACGATAAACTTGGATTAGCTAACACAACGTGCCATTGGAACACAGGAGTGATGGTTGCTGATAATGGGCCTCTGTACACCTAGGTAGATATTCCATAAAAAAATTGTCATTTTCCAGCTACAATAGTCATTTACAACATTAACAATGTCTACACTGTATTTCTGATCAATTTGATGTTATTTTAATGGACAGAATGTGCTTTTCTTTCAAAAACAAGGACATTTCTAAGTGACCTCAAACTTTTGAATGGTAGTGTATATACAGTTGACGTCGGAAGTTTACATACACCTTAGCCAAATACATTTAAACTCAGTTTTTCACAATTCCTGACATTTAATGAGCCCTAGGACAATGCCTCGGGACTACCTGGCATGATGACTCCTTGCTGTCCCCAGTCCACCTGGCCGTGCTGCTGCTCCAGTTTCAACTGTTCTGCCTGCGGCTATGGAACCCTGACCTGTTCACCGGACGTGCTACCTTTCCCAGACCTGCTGTTTTCAACTCTCTAGAGACAGCAGGAGCGGTAGAGATGCTCTCAATGATCGGCTATGAAGACTGACATTTACTCCTGAGGTGCTGACTTGTTTCACCCTCGACAACTACTGTGATTATTATTATTTGACCATGCTGGTCATTTATGAACATTTGAACATCTTGGCCATGTTCTGTTATAATCTCCACCCGGCACAGGCAGAAGAGGACTGGCCACCCCTCATTTCCTAGCCACCGTGCTTCTACACCTGCATTGCTTGCTGTTCAGGGTTTTAGGCTGGGTTTCTGTACAGCACTTTGATATATCATCTGATGTAAGAAGGGCTATATACATAAATTTAATTTGATTAATCCTAGTAAAAATTCCCTGTCTTAGGTCAGTTAGGATCACCACTTTATTTTAAGAATGTGAAATGTCAGAGTAATAGTAGAGAGAATGATTTATTTCAGCTTTTATTTCTTTAATCACATTCCCAGTGGGTCAGAAGTTTACATACACTCAATTAGTATCGGGTAGTACTGCCTTTAAATTGTTTGACTTGGGTCAAACGTTTCGGGTAGCCATCCACAAGCTTCCCACAATAAGTTGGCTCAATTTTGGCCCATTCCTCCTGACAGCTAGTGTAACTGAGTCAGGTTTGTAGACCTTGCTCGCACACGTTTTTTCAGTTCTGCCCAAACATTTTCTATGGGATTGAGATCAGGGCTTTGTGATGGCCACTCCAATACCTTGACTTTGTTGTCCTTAAGCCATTTTGCCACATCTTTGGAAGTATGCTTGGGGTCATTGTCCATTTGGAAGACCCATTTGCGACCAAGCTTTAACTTCCTGACTGATGTCTTGATGTTGCTTCAATATATCCACATAATTGTCCTTCCTCATGATGCCATCTATTTTGTGAAGTGCACCAGTCCCTCCTGCAGCAAAGCACCCCCACAACATGATGCTGCCACCTACATGCTTCACGGTTGGGATGGTGTTCTTCGGCTTGCAAACCTCCCCCTTTTTCCTCCAAACATAATGATGGTCATTATGGCCAAACAGTTCTATTTTTGCTTCATCTGACCAGAGGACATTTCTCCAAAAACTACGATCTTTGTCCCCATGTGCAGTTGCAAACCGTAGTCTGGCTTTTTTTTATGGTGGTTTTGGAGCAGTGGCTTCTTCCTTGCTGAGCGGCCTTTCAAGTTATGTTGATATAGGACTCGTTTTACTGTGGATATAGATACTTTTGTACCTGTTTCCTCCAGCATCTTCACAAGGTCCTTTGCTGTTGCTCTGGGATTGATTTGCACTTTTCACACCAAAGTACGTTCATCTCTAGGAGACAGAACTCGTCTCCTTCCTGAGCGGTATGACGGCTGCGTGGTCCCATGGTGTTTATACTTGCATACTATTGTTTGTACAGATGAACGTGGTACCTTCAGGCGTTTGGAAATTGCTCCCAAGGTTGAACCAGACTTGTGGAGGTCTACAATTTTTTTCTGAGGTCTTGGCTGATTTCATTTGATTTTCCCATGATGTCAAGCAAAGAGGCACTGAGTTTGAAGGTAGGCCTTGAAATACATCCACAGGTACACCTCCACTTGATTCAAATGATGTCAATTAGTCTACCAGAAGCTTCTAAAGCCATGACATCATTTTCTGCAATTTTCCAAGCTGTTTAAAGGCACAGACAATTTTGTGTATGTGAACTTCTGACCCACTGGAATTGTGATACAGTGAATTGTAAGTGAAATAATCTGTCTATAAACAATTGTTGGAAAAATTACTTGTCATGCTGTCACGCCCTGACCTTAGAGATCCTTTTTATGTCTCTATTTGGTTTGGTCAGGGTGTGATTTGGGGTGGGCATTCTATGTTCTGTTTTCTAGGTTTGTGTATTTCTATGTTTTGGCTGGGTATGGTTCTCAATCAGGGACAGTTGTCCATCGTTGTCTCTGATTGGGTATCATACTTAGGCAGCCTTTTTCCCTTGTCATTGTCGGAAGTTAACTTTGTTTGTGGCACATAGCGCTTAAGCTTCACGGTTGTTTTGTATTGTTTTTGTCGGCATCATTTCTAATAAAAAGGAATATGTACGCTCACCACGCTGCGCTTTGGTCTTCCTTCAACGACGGCCGTGACACATGCACAAAGTAGATGTCCTAACCAACTTGCCAAAACTATAGTTTGTTAACAAGAAATTTGTGGAGTGGTTGAAAAACGAGTTTTAATGACTCCAACCTAAGTGTATGTAAACTTCTGACTTCACCTGTATATACGGTTCATTCGGAAAGTATTCAGTATTCAATAATTTTTTCCCTCATCAATCTACACACAATACCCCATAATGACAAAGCAAAACAGGTTTTTAGAAATTGTTGTAAAACAGAAATACCTTATTTACATACGTTTTTCAAACCCTTTGCTATGAGTCTCGAAATTGAGCTCAGGTGCATCCTGTTTCCATTGATTATCCTTGATGTTTCTACAACTTGATTGGAGTCCACCTGTGGTAAATTAAATTAATTGGACATGATTTGGAAAGGCACAAACCTGTCTATATAAGATCCCACAGTACATGTCAGAGCAAAAACCAAGCCATGAGGTCGAAGGAATTGTCCTTAGAGCTCAGAGACAGGATTGTGTTGGCACAGATTTGGGAAGGATAAAACATTTTTTTTAAGCATTGAAGGTCCCCAACAACAGCAGTGGCCTCCATCATTTTAAATGGAAGAAGTTTGGAATCACCAAGATTCTTCCTTGAGCTGGCCGCCAGGCCAAACTGGGCAATCGGGGGAGAAGGGCCTTGGTCAGGGAGGTGACCAAGAACCCGATGTTCCTCCGGAGATGGGAGAACCTTCCAGAAGGACAGCCATCTCTGCAGCACTCCACCAATCAGGCTTTTATTGTAGAGTGGCCAGATGGAAGCCACTCCTCAGTAAAATGCACGACAGCTCGCTTGGAGTTTGCCAAGAGGCACCTAAAGGACTCTGACCATGAGAAACAAAATTCTCTGGTCTGATGTTAGATTGAACTCTTTGGCCTGAATGCCAAGCATCACGTCTGGAGGAAACCTGGCACCATCCCTACGGTGAAGCATTGTGGTGGCAGCATCATGCTGTGGGTATGTTTTGTCAGCGGCAGGGACTGGGAGACTAGTCAGGATCGAGGGAAAGATGAACGGAGCAAAGTAGAGATCCTTGATGAAAACCTGCTCAGGATCTCAGACTGGGGGCAAAGGTTCACCTTCCAACAGGACAACGACCCTAAGCACACAGCCAAGACAACACAGGAGTGGCTTCAGGACAAGTCTCTGAATATCCTTGAGTGGCCCAGCCAGAGCCCAGACTTGAACCCGATAGAACATCTCCCCATCCAACCTGACAGAGCTTGAGAGGATCTGCAGAGAAGAATGGGAGAAACTCCCCAAATACAGGTGTGCCAAGCTTGTAGCGTCATACCCAAGAAGACTCAAGGCTGTAATCCCTGCCAAAGGTGCTTCTACATTGTACTGATTAAAGGGTCTGAATACCTATGTGATATTTCAGTTTTCTTTTTATACATTTGCAAAAATGTATAAAAAGCTGTTTTTGCTTTGTCATTATGGGGTATTGTATGTAGATCAATTTTAGAATAAGGCTGTAATGTGGAAAAAGTCAAGGGGTCTGAATACTTTCCGAATGTACTGTATGTATATATTTTTTATTGCAGTCCTGAGAGTACAGAATATTTATCATACTTACGTTGGTGCGGCTGGCTCATCATCTTTGTCACAAGGGGAGAGAAGAGGGGAAAGAGCACAAAAACAATGGAATATTAGACAACATGGTTGTCCCTCAGAAGTGTCAAACACACTGCTCCCATATTTTCTTTCAAATGTTGATGTTGTCATCTTAACTGTAATTAAATATCAAATGGATTCAATTAAATGATTGTTACATGACTGTAGCAGTTTAAAAGTTAGTCACATCACGTCAGTGTGAAGTATTCCAAATTTGCAACTGATGTTAACATTTTCAATGTTCCGGTTTTCTTCAAGTTCCCTTGTGGATCCCGCGGTGTAGGTCTTTTGCATGGGTTGTTCCCAAGTTCCAGTTGTCATTAAAGAATACCGAAGTTCTAGGAATAAAGTGAACTTTTTGAAGTCTCCAGGTCTGCGTTTTTAATTTGACTGAGTCTGACAATAAAAGCTCTGAGTTGTGAAAGCAGGCTTTGTGTACATGAATGAGCAAAAAAATATGTTTTAGTAGAATAACGTTTTTAGTGTAGAGTTGAATTACACAGCAGCATGCAGTAGCAGTGGACATCATCGCACATTAGTGATTAGCTAGTTAGTTCAGATAACCACTCTTTCAAGGTGCCACAGTGGCATGTTTTTGACCACACACGAGAAAGAATGGGTCAGTAGGTCAGTAGAGTATGCATGGAGAGTGAAAGTGTGTTCAGTAGCATGCAACCAGAGATCTGGGGCACGTAACCATTTCAGAGTAGAAGTGCTGATGTAGGATCAGTTGAGCCTTTTAGATCATAATCCGTAAGATTATATAGAGAGGGGGGACCTGATCGTAGATCAGCACTAAACTATGAGACGCTTTATGAATACGGGCCCAGAAAGCAGCAGCATGCCATTGGCAGTTAAATGGGGGTATGGTGGTCACAATGTGAGACGGGACAGCATGGCTGCCTGTGAGACAGTCTTGGGGACAGAGGGGGCACATCTGTTTGTGCATCTGAGTTCACTTACAACTAGCCCCTGGGTGCAGAGTTATCTAGTCGGGCAAAGATAATGTTTAGAATATGTGATTCAAGTCATGAAATTGCAAACAAACAAAAACCCTGACTTTTACAGTGTGGAGAATATTAAGAGTATAGCCAAGGTAAGATCAATGTATTCAGCAGGTTTTTCTTGTATGCCAATGGTTTGATATTCTCTCCATGACGTTTTTACAGTTTAGTCATCTAGCAGACGCGCTTATCCAGAGTGACTTTTCACCTAGTCTGCTCAGGGATTCCAACCAGCGACCTTTTGGTTAACGGCTCCACGCTCTTAAACGCTAGGCTACCTGCCGTCCTACATTTTGCATAATGTAATTTTTCCTGGTTGTTCCCTAATGATCCCACCCAGTAAAAGAAAGTGGAACCCTCACAACAGGTTCTTTAAAAATGTATTGGCTCTCCAAAAACATCAACCGTTGCTTTGGATCACTTGGCAGTGCATTATCAGTGTTGATACACAATTTAGCCATCATGAAGACAGAATTCATAATGTACACCTACATATAACAAAGCTCTTGGGGATAGAGGATACTAAAAGGAGATTTCAGAGCTGGCTATTAGCACAAGTGATGCAGTGTTCTGCATCTCTGATTCGCTTGATATGACCATGGCAGATAATCTACCTTCATCTACTCGTTGGGGGGGCAAACAAAATATCACGCTGTTGCCAACCTCTGTTCTACACCAAAGCAAGTTTTTTCTCTCTCTCCCCCTCCTCCAGTACATAAACGCTTGCCAAACTAGAGGCCTTGCCTACGGGTGCAGGAGATTGGTTGGTGTTTGTCAAAGCACTACACGGTCTTCACACTGTACACAAAGCCAATGCTTACTTTATTGATGAATTTACATACTTTCTGTTTAATAGTGTACAGCAGTGTAACAATATTTAACGCTGAAACCATCATGGGAAGGATTATACAGTGCATACACAATTCAGACTTCAGAAATAGGAGTATGCATAATTTATCTTTTTAATCTACCCAGTCTTTATTTCATTTTATTTTTTATAATAGCATCTATAGTATATCAGTGCCTTGGGGAACCTAGCGTGCATACTATCTCTCCTCGTGTGTGGGACGGTTTGAGTGATTTAACACTCCTATATAAGACAAGTGAAGAAGACTGGTATAAAATGTATACAGCTATAAACATAGCAGTGCATTTCAGTAGGCTGATAGCAATATATGTTTTAAACATCAGAGACCACCACCTATACAGGAGAAAACATGTCAAACTGCGTTGGCCCCGCTTAATGGAAATGAATACGAAATGGAATAAATACATATTTTCAACATATACACTGCTCAAAAAAATAAAGGGAACACTTAAACAACACAATGTAACTCCAAGTCAATCACACTTCTGTGAAATCAAACTGTACACTTAGGAAGCAACACTGATTGACAATAAATTTCACATGCTGTTGTGCAAATGGAATAGACAAAAGGTGGAAATTATAGGCAATTAGCAAGACACCCCCAAAAAAGGAGTGATTCTGCAGGTGGTGACCACAGACCACTTCTCAGTTCCTATGCTTCCTGGCTGATGTTTTGGTCACTTTTGAATGCTGGCGGTGCTCTCACTCTAGTGGTAGCATGAGACGGAGTCTACAACCCACACAAGTGGCTCAGGTAGTGCAGTTCATCCAGGATGGCACATCAATGCGAGCTGTGGCAAAAAGGTTTGCTGTGTCTGTCAGCGTAGTGTCCAGAGCATGGAGGCGCTACCAGGAGACAGGCCAGTACATCAGGAGACGTGGAGGAGGCCGTAGGAGGGCAACAACCCAGCAGCAGGACCGCTACCTCCGCCTTTGTGCAAGGAGGTGCACTGCCAGCGCCCTGCAAAATTACCTCCAGCAGGCCACAAATGTGCATGTGTCTGCTCAAACGGTCAGAAACAGACTCCATGAGGGTGGTATGAGGGCCCGACGTCCACAGGTGGGGGTTGTGCTTACAGCCCAACACCGTGCAGGACGTTTGGCATTTGCCAGAGAACACCAAGATTGGCAAATTCGCCACTGGCGCCCTGTGCTCTTCACAGATGAAAGCAGGTTCACACTGAGCACATGAGCACGTGACAGACGTGACAGAGTCTGGAGACGCCGTGGAGAACGTTCTGCTGCCTGCAACATCCTCCAGCATGACCGGTTTGGCGATGGGTCAGTCATGGTGTGGGGTGGCATTTCTTTGTGGGGCCGCACAGCCCTCCATGTGCTCGCCAGAGGTAGCCTGACTGCCATTAGGTACCGAGATGAGATCCTCAGACCCCTTGTGAGACCATATGCTGACACATGCCACATTTGTGGCCTGCTGGAGGTCATTTTGCAGGGCTCTGGCAGTGCACCTCCTTGCACAAAGGCGGAGGTAGCGGTCCTGCTGCTGGGTTGTTGCCCTCCTACGGCCTCCTCCACGTCTCCTGATGTACTGGCCTGTCTCCTGGTAGCGCCTCCATGCTCTGGACACTACGCTGACAGACACAGCAAACCTTTTTGCCACAGCTCGCATTGATGTGCCATCCTGGATGAACTGCACTACCTGAGCCACTTGTGTGGGTTGTAGACTCCGTCTCATGCTACCACTAGAGTGAGAGCACCGCCAGCATTCAAAAGTGACCAAAACATCAGCCAGGAAGCATAGGAACTGAGAAGTGGTCTGTGGTCACCACCTGCAGAATCACTCCTTTTTTGGGGGTGTCTTGCTAATTGCCTATAATTTCCACCTTTTGTCTATTCCATTTGCACAACAGCATGTGAAATTTATTGTCAATCAGTGTTGCTTCCTAAGTGTACAGTTTGATTTCACAGAAGTGTGATTGACTTGGAGTTACATTGTGTTGTTTAAGTGTTCCCTTTATTTTTTTGAGCAGTGTATATTGTCTATACAAAGACGCCAAACAACTTGTAGTCAAATAATCTGATAAACGGGTGTTGACATGTTGGTCTGGATGGACTGTAGTAGAAACGGATCAAATTTTAAAAATCATTCTCTGAAAACATGCAAGATCTCTCACTTACCAACCGTTTAGATAATGATGCCATTTGGAGAGAGGGGGAAAGAAGTCAGTAACCAATTAATTCATATCTTGCTGATATCCTGAATAAAGTTGATCGAACCATAGGCGGGTGAAGCCTCAACGGCCTTTTTGGCTTTGACTCTACACTCAAATGCTTAAGCCTTTGTTTGACTTTGACACTTTTAAATCGAGCTTTAACAGTTTATATTATTGTATGTTATCAAGTGGTTTTGTTATTAGAACAGATATTACTTTTCAAAAGTAGTAAATAGTTACTAGTTACCGACGTAGGCAACTTTGAGAATAACTTACCTGTGGATGTGACGGGCTTTGATTGGAGCAGGGTAACAGGGATTTTCGATTTTCTACTTTAAGCCCTCAGCCATAGGTAGAACTTGTAGGACAAAGCCAAAATAACACATCAAACTTCCCCTGATTCCCTGTCTCAAATTATTGTCAATGAAATGAATTGATCAGTTCTCCAGATGGGTGATAAAATGGTCCCTGGTTATCATCATTAGCGAGACCGCAACGGCACTTCAACTCTTTCATTTAAAAGGTTAGCTGTGGACCCCCTCCTGGTTTACTAATGTGGAGCATCTCTAAAGGTCATATTATTATGCAGCTAATGTGTGGTGCTGCGCTGTGTGACAGCCAGCGGTGTCTCTGTCTCCCTTCTCAGTACTGACGGAGCATCCAGGGAGCGTGTCCCCCGACAGAGGTCAATTATTCACAGTGGGTCTCCGCTGCTACTGCTAACACAGCAGAGTCAGCGTCATGAATATTCAGCACCGTGTTTATTGCCTCCGCAACATGTTCACTTGGTAACAGTGTAATACATGTGTGTGGTGATGGTAGAGGAACCCTGTTTGAATTGGTTCTTGATGGCTGTTGAACTTCTAGCCGAGTGCAGCCCCATAATCAGATATTTGAATCATTGTTTAACTGGAGTGAGAATGTCTTTGTATTGTTCTAGGAGCAGCAGCCTATTTACTGGTTCATAATTCCCTCTTCCTCCCTGATTTTACCCCATGGCCACAAGCACTGCTTGAATCAGTACATACTCCCCTGTCGCTGTTAGCATGTTGGTCTCTTTCAGGTGAGATCGAGAACCCTTTTACATACTGTACAGTCATTTCAATGACAGCATCCAGTAACGCTGACCAGTATAATCATCAAACAGGCCTGACGATGACAACATGGCGAGAGGTTGTCTGTCTCCCCAAAGAGATGCAATATAATACTATATTTAATGTTGTCTTACCGTCCAACACATCGTCTGGCCTCTTGCGTTTTTCATACACTACGATGATGACCACCAGGATGATGATCTCCGCTAGCACCCCCAGGAAGGGCCAGAGGGGTGCCAGGTGGCTGCGCACCCGTAGGATGGACGACATGGACTTGGTGCCGATGTGGTTGGTAGCGTTGCACTGGTATTCACCAGGGTCCGAGGTGCGGTTCAGGTTGACGATGTTCAGCTCTGTGTAGTTGTCTTTGTTGGTGATGAAGAAGCGGCCAGAGGAGTTATCGATTTCCTAGAGGAGGGTAAATTAGCATATCAGTGATTTATATGTTACAGACAATATTACGATCACATTCCAGACAGTGATCACAGTAGTTTAGCACAGCAGTTCCCAAACTAGGGTCCATGCGGGGTCACCTGATATGAAAATGGGGTTGAGGGAGAATAAATAAATACTGAAAAAAATGTACCAAAAAATATATGTATATTATAATATCATCTTTGTATCTCAAAATCATTGTAATGTGGTTAACCTTAATCTAAATGAAAAAGATTAAAATCTAGAATTCAACCAGAGAGCCCCTTAGATCATGGGAAAAGGCTGCACTTGACCGTTGCACTTGAATCATTCCCACGGTGAATGACTAGGCACGCTATGCTATGAAACCACACACTATTGCAGAGACTTTGATATTACTGGCCGCAATTGATAAGGTGAAAACAATGTGTGGGGAGGCAGAGGCACAGAAACTCACATCAATACCTTTGTCAGATAACACTGCTAAAGAATGTATGCTTTTGCTAGCCATTAAGAGAATACTGACTGAACAACTCAAACTCCCCAGCTAATGCTCTCTAAATGGACGCTAGCTGTGAGGGCCGAGATGGCCATGCATGAGTTTTGTTCGCTATACACGTCAGGGGATGCTATTCACAAGGACATATTGTTCTGTCTCACGATTTCCGAGCATGAAACAGCACAGCTGCTTGGCTATATTGACGAAAAACAGATTCCATGGGATCGAATGGTGGGCTTTTGCACAGATGGGGCTCCATCTATGGCGGGACGGAGGGCAGACCAATGCACTCTAGTTATGAATGTGTCTCCCTCTGCCATATGGACTCATTGTATGATTCACCGAGAGCAACCGGCGGCAAAAGAGCTGAGCACAGAATTCTGAGATATAATGCAGCAGGTAACTTTGATTGTAAACCATACTGAACAAACATATAAACACAACATGCAACAATTTCAACAATTTGACTGAGTTACAGTTCATATAAGGAAATCAGTCAATTGAATCTATGGATTTCACATGACTAGGCAGGGGTGCAGCCATGGGTGGGCATAGGCCCACCCACTGGGGAGCCAGGCCCAGCCAATCAGAATACGTTTTTCCCCACAAAAGGGCTTTATTACAAACAGAAATACTCCTCAGTTTCATCAGCTGTCTGGGTGGCTGGTCTCCAGATGACCCTGCAGGTGAAGAAGCTGGATGTGGAGGTCCTGGGTTGGCATGGTTACACGTGGTCTGCAGTTGTGAGGCCGGTTGGACGTACTGCCAAATTCTCTAAAACAACATTGGAGGCAGCTTTTGGTAGAGAAATGAACATTAAATTATCTGGCAACAGCTCTGGTGGACATTCCTGCAGTCAGTGTAACCGGTGTGAAATGGCTAGCTAGTTAGCGGGTTGCGCGCTAATAGCGTTTCAATCGGTGACGTCACTCGCTCTGAGACTTGAAGTCGTTTGTTTCCCTTGCTCTGCAAGGGCCGCGGCTTTTGTGGAGCAATAGGTAACGATGCTACGTGGGAGGCAGATGTTGATGTGTGCAGAGGGTCCCTGGTTCAAGCCCAGGTAGGGGCGAAGAGAGGGACGGAAGGAACACTGTTACTGTACATCAGCATGCCAATTGTACGCTCCCTCAAAACATGAGACATCTGTGGCATGTTGTGTGACAAAACTGCACATTTTAGAGTGGCCTTTTATTTCCCCCCAGCACAAGGTGCACCTGTGTAATGATCATGTAGTTTAATCAACTTATTGATATGCCACACCTGTCAGGTGGATGGATTATGCATTTGAGAGAAATATGCGTTTGGGGGTATGGACATTTTCTGGGGTCTTTTATTTCAGCTCATGAAACATGGGACCAACACTTTACATGTTGCATTTATATTTTTGTTCAGTATACATCAAACCACATCCACTGCGCGCACGCCTGTTCGCTAAACTATGTGGAGATATGGGATCAGAGCATGACAGGGTTCTATTTCACACGAGGCTTGGTGGTTGAACTTTCTTTTTTGCATTGAGAGAGGAACAGTTGTCATTCACAACAAAAAAATAGACTTGGTTGACTTTATGTGTAATGAAAATAAAATGTGTCTCCTTGCCTATGTAACAGACATATTTGGGAAACTGACCAAACTGAACGCAAGCATGCAGGGCAAATACAAAATCCTTCTACAGATGAGTGACCGAATCAGTGGATTCAGAGGAAATAATTCTTAATTGGAGAGAGAGTCTTTCAAACACAAACCATGCCCCCTTCCCTTCACTGTGCATGTGTCTAACAGAAAACAGCATCAGTAAGTGTCCCACATGAGTGATGACTACTCACCTCCAACGCTTGGAAGAGCACTTTCGGACCTACTTCCTAATCCGTTTGACTGTGATTCTGGCTCAGTTGACATGCCGGTGTGAAATCGAACAGCTGATCGAGCTGTCATGTGACCGAATGCATTCACGGTCACTAAGGAGCAGTTTTGGTTCCTTTCTCTGCCGTCTCCCCTAAGAATTAATGCTGCGTTCAAAACAACTGGGAATTCGGGGAAAAAACCGAGCTCCGACTGGGAAAAATAATTTTGAACGGTCATCCAACTCAGAATTCGAACTCGGGAACTCGGGCCTCTTTCTTGAGCTCCGACTTTCCGACCTGAAGATCACTGACGTCATGATTTGACCTTGTATTTTTCAGAGTTCCCAGTTGTTTTGAAAGCACCATCAGTGCTCTCGTCTGCATTAAAACCAAATATCGATCCAGTTTGGATGTGACAGCAGAGACGAGGTTCGCACTGTCGACCACGCCCCCTGACTTTGAGAAGCTCCGACACAACATTCATCAAGCACACCCATCTCATTAGTGGTGTTGAGATAAGATACATTATGTTTAAACTAATTTGCAATTGATTGTCATAGCCCCACATTAAAAGTATGTGTCTTCTCAACTCACCATCAATCAGAACTACTGTTGAAAGTTTTTCAATTGACTGCCAAAGCCCCAAATAAAAAAGTAAACATTGGCTGTTAATAACATAATTATTTTCACATGGTTGGGATCGCGAACATTTTCAGATATCAAAATGGGGTCGTGGGCTAAGAAAGTTTGGGAACCCCTGATCTAGCATGAGTTATATAGAGCCAAGGAAGAGGACACGTACCATGTAGTTTGAGCCATCCAGTTTACGCCATGTCCAGATGGGAAAGGGGTAGCCCACAGACTTACAGTACAACAGAGCACTCTGCCCCTCGTTCTTATTGTCACTGCGCTTGTGGCCCGTGATCTCAGGTGCCGCTAAAACAAGGGGAAAAGGGAGTGAAATGCATTTGAATAAAAATTCTAACATTTTATGCAAGACGTTCTATGTTTGTGTCAAAGGTGTTCCTCATCGGCTTCTCTAAATAACAAGACGTCAGAATATAGTTAAGTCTGTTGGGACCGATTTTGATTATGGTAACTAACATTAAGATGTACATGAAACTGATGGTAAATTAAAGGATTTGGGGAATTGTTACGTGATTTAGCTCTGAGGCACTGACTTCCCTGGAGATGGACGAACACTGGAATCAATGCTTTATCACCACAGTGATCGAGGCAGGGACACATTTAGCTGCTTTAGTCAATTTCCAAGTTTCTTTAAAAGGTAGAGCTCATGGTTTGCTGTGGCTTACTTCCAAGTCTGCCCTTTGAAGGAGTAGGCCTACATATCTTGCAGAGTTTCAGTTCATAGTCAACGAATGACTGAGACTTTCTCAAAGGTGAGATTCTCCAACCCAGCGACACCCTGGGTTTTCAGACAGAATCCTCTGTTTAACTCGGCTCTGGAGCCGGGAGACAACTGCCACAGTCTTTTGCTAATCCTTGAAATTACGGTAATTCCTTCCATGCAATTAAGCAGGATCAGGGGAGAGGCTGGCCTGGTGCTGCAGCTTTTTCTACAGCGCAGCGGAAGCCGTTGTCGTGGAGGATGATTGAGCAGCAGTGGCTTGAGCTCAAAGTGACATCATCCTTCCTACTGTAACTATGGTGCACACGTGCTCGCTGGCTAGTGGGGGAGGGGCCACGTTTATCTCTGTCTTCGTTATCCCCAGCTCACTTCCACTGTGACTGACTGACAGCATGGAGATTGACTGCCCTCTGAGGGGTGCCAAAACAGGCAGAAATCTTCCATTTCACACCCCCAGCAGCTTGTGTGATTACTGATCTACAGTGCTGCTGTGTGGATGTGTCTGTCTGCCTGTGTGTCAGAAATATATAGAGAAAGAGACAACTTCTGGTGGTCTATCTGGAAGAGGGGATTAGGCAGTCCGATTTCTATTTACTGTTTTTGATACCTCCTATCTCTCCACTGAATTTAAAGAGCATTTGAGCTCAAATGTGATGATCGTGTGGAGTGGAACTAACGAAGTTGCAATATTTTACAGAGAACGCATAGAGCCCCAAGTTGATTATCCCTTGCATACCATGGCTATAATTTAACACATTTACTGCTAGAAATGTGTTAATTTGCAGGTAGAAATGTGTTCAACATCCACTGAAGCAGCTAGCAAGTTTACTAACCAAACCATCAGTCCTAGCTAACTATTATGAAAATCGAATTAAACGATGCCAATAATGTTTTCAATTCGACTTTTGCTTTCAAAAGCAGCTCAAACATAGAACATGGAAGAACTATAGCCATTGAATTCTACCGTGCAAATATACTGTACTTTATAGAGAAATAATGCATGCTCTAGAATGCCCTTCAAGCCAATCAGAAACAAGTATTCAACAATGTCATGGTATAAAGAATTATATGACACATTATCCTGTGGGCCTGTACTGTGCGTTTGACAAAAAATAGGAATTTGAAAGAAATCTAGATCTGCAAAATTCATCATTGATTTGATTCATTCAACAGGGCGTGTGGAATTATCTCTTTAAAAAATGTGTAGATAGCACACAACAAAATCGGATATATAAAAATACGAAGGATAATTGGGATGCGCAAAATATGCATGCTCAGGACAGCAGCTTACTGTATCATCGTGGACAACAAAGTCCTGCCATTACAAATGGCTGGGAGCGGATTCTGAACCTTAATCCCACACCACCATCACACAAGCCTCCATCTGTTGCCTTGCTCTGAGCTGAGAGCTGGAGAGATGGGAGCGCCAAGGACACTGCAGCCGGAGAGAGCTGGGGGGAGCTCAGAGCTCAGCTGCCAGGAGCATAGAGCACACAGGCTCAGCCCCTCTACCATGCTTAATGTATGGGACCTGGTGGTACGACCGAGTATGGGTTTAATGGTATGGGACTCAGTGCCCTTGTATAAGGCAGGGCAAGACTAATTGGATGCAGTTGGTCACAACTATCATGTATTTCTGCTTAGAATGATCATTCTCTGTAGTTTTTATTGAGTCTATTCCTCAATCGGTCCTTAACTGTAACAATTAACAGGAAAGCCTGCAAATGTATCTAAATCTATCTCAAAAACTATTGTCGTGTCCATGCTTCCTCCAAACCAAGACATCAGCATCCCAAATACGACTAACAGCGTCTGTCAACAATTCAGTTAATACTCCCAGACAGTAAACAATAATGTTGAGAGGCAGTGCTGCCATGGTGTTTGTATGTCCAGGAAACGGTGTGATGTACAGGCTCTAACAGCCAGGGGTAGCAAGCCTCCCTGCCTGCCTGCCTCCCTTCACACGGCCTTAGGGTCAGGACGCTGAGGTTTGATTGGAGATGAGGCCTGTCATCTCTCAGGCTGGAGGAAGCAGCAGAGCTGCAGAGCATACACGGTCATCACACGCGTTACGCAACCAACCACGCAGGCAGCTAGCGCTTAATACAGCCACGGCAGGCATAACAGTCAATGGCAAGCTCACTATGCACAACCATAGCAATGTCACAGCAAATTGGCTTAACACTGTACGTGTAGGCAAGCTTCTCTAGAACAGGGTTTTGCAAGTCCTTTCTCACCCAGAGGAAAATCCCTTATTCCACTTCAAGGGTGAGCTGTCAACTTCTATCTCGCTATGGTTTTAGTTTTTCTATAAGCGTCTTTCATGTCAATGAATGATCCTAACAATTATGAATATGTGCTTTCAAATGTGAAACGATGTTATCCAACATATACGGTACAGAATAAGCCACATTATTTGACACATTACCACTAATTATCGTCATGGTTACCCTTAAAAATATAACAAATACGACACAAATACGATACCCTTGGTCCTGCGCCAATTATATGTGGTAACAAAATGACTGACAATCTTAATAATAATCTGGCTAATAAAAATAAATCAAGTAAATCACTGTTGACCAGTGTCTACAGAGGAGACAGTAGCCTGAAGGAAGGCGTGTCTGTGTGAATCGAGTGTACAGAGAGAGCCTAGAAGACAGGACTCTGTCCCTCCCTTCAGCTGGCCTGTCCTGCCCTGTCCTCTCAATGAGTGACAGTAGCCTCCAGAGGCCAGCCTGTCAACACCAAAACACATCACCGGACCATCATCTCAACGTCTGTCACTGGAAGGGGATCTGTTCACAGGAAGTAGCTCTAGATTGTGTTATCCATCAGATCCCTCATAGGAGAACTGTATCTCTCTCTTAGGTATGGCAGAGGGTCAAATGAAAGTGACAGTATTGATTAATTATAAAAATCAACAGAGTATCTGTCATTTGTTTATACTGTGAGTGAGATCAGGTGGTCGGAGAGTCTTACCTTTTACCTCAATAGTGGCGTTGGCGTTGGGAGCCATTTCAAACGTGTAAACACACATGTACTCCCCTGCGTCGTCTGACCTTGGTTTTTTGATTCTGCAACAAACCACAAAATATCAGTTACTCCGTAACTTGAGCTCAGTCAAAAATAAAATGTTCTCTAATTCTGTTGTCTATCACTGTACATCACCCAATGATGCATCACCCAATGATGCATGTTGTGTGGAAGTCATTAGCGTACATTGTTAGCACTGTGCTGTGTTTTAGGCAGCCAGGAGAGAGGAGAGGTTAGGTCGGGGCTGTCTGTTCTGGGGTCAGCCATTAGTAGAGTACTGAGATGTAATGTGACAGGAAAGGAGCTGCCCAGTGGTCTCCTCATGTAGCCGTCCGCGGCTGGCTGGGGAGAATCTGGGAGATGTCTATGGGGGTGTTGTGCAGTACAGGGGCTGGTTGCTCTGCTCTAAGCTCAGAGGCTGCTCTGATGGCTATGCCCTGCGAGGGATGGAGCTGCCCAACAACTGTTTTCACTAAAGGACTTGGCAACATGGCTCTTATTTCCATCTCAGGGTGATTGGTCTTAGTGTTGATAGTCTGTGTGACAATTAGAAAGGCTTTGTTGAATGCTCTAGTAAGAGAACTACAGAATAAGTAAGGACTCACATGTACTCTGTGTTCTTCTGCTCGTTCCGTGTGTCTGCGATCTCCACTCCGTTCTTCATCCAGAAGCTCTCTTGTTGGCCTTCGTGGGCATTGGTCAGGTTACACCGCAGGGTGACAGGGGGCCCTTTGGTTTCCGAGGGCAGGATGATCTGATCTGACGCATTGATCTTGGGCTCTGAAACACACAGAGAGACAGCAACCCCTTATCATTGAACTGGGGTTCAACACTATAGCAGAACTGTAACTGTACTGACTATCCCCACACACAGACTGAGTGGGGGACATGCGTGGGAGTTGGGGCTGGAACAGAAGACAACACACATACATAAAGATAAACACAACATGGAGCTGCAGCAAAATAATTGCAACACTAAACCCTGTATCTGTCTTTGGTTCTGTTGTCACCGTACAATAGATAACTTAAAATAACTTAAAACTAACTTAAAATATTCTCACAAAATGAAGTCTGTAAATTATAATGATGATTCGTCTCAGACCTAGTACCTCTTGTTCCTGCTCCCATTTTGAGATGATAGATACTCATAATGACACTACATTTACATTTTAGCAGCCGCTCTTATCCAGAGCAACTCACAGGTGCAAATAAGGCACATTGACAGATTTTTCAACTAGTCGTTTTAGGGATTTGGGTTACTGGCCCAACACGCTTACCCGCTAGACTACCTGGAGTTGTGGAAGTAATGATCTTTAAGGTGATGACCAGCACCAAAGCATGTTTGGTTTGGAACCACTGGCTCTTGATAACTTCCTGAACCTAACTGTATTATCATTATGCCTAATTCATACAGTAGCACTCAATTTGATATTGACAGCAACAAGGTTCTTTAAACAGTACAAATTGATTCAGGAAGGCACTTGGATACGAAAAGAGTGATGTAACCTTGAAATTATCATGAGATTATACAAATATGAGGTTGAATGTATTAAGGAAATTTGAACAACATACATGTTTTCAGTCCAATGACTGACTTCCAAATAACTGCTGTCCTGTCATTCAAACCAAAACAAGGAAGTGAATAAGGTATACTCTTCAGCAAACCTATCGTGTGGAAGAAAAAATCAATAGCTAAACAGAAGAGGACAAAGTATATAATCGTGGCAAACAAAAATGAGCTGAACAACAGCTTGACTACTGCTGCACTACACTATAACAACCACTAGCTCTTTACTAGTATAATCATTTAGTGTATTTGTTAACAGAGCAACCAACCCAAGGGTCCATTTCTCAAGGACATAGAGCTAGGCTCAAGCAGGATGTGTCATCAGAGCGCGCAGGCAGGCAGCCTTGGGTAGTGAGGAAGCTCCCCTCACTCCCTCCCTCCCCCACGGCGGGCCAGCCTTGGCAACCACGCAACCCCGGTCTAGAGGGGGGAGGAGCATAATAATCTTACTATTGGCTGCTACTACAAACCTCCTAGTAGAGGAGAGGAGGGGAGGGGAAGTCTCTGGGCCCTGGCTAGTGACTTATATTAGCATTCATGGCAGCACCTACTCCTGCAGTTCTGTATACCCAATAGCTAGAGGGAAATATCTCCCTATTGCTCTCCTTCTCTTTCTTTTCCCCTCTATCTCTCACTCTATTGCTCTCACTCTATTGCTCTCTCTCTCTCACTCTATTGCTCTCTCTCTCTCTCACTCTATTGCTCTCTCTCACTCTTTCTCGCTCTCGCTCTCTCTCTCTCTCTCTCTCTCTCTCTCTCTCTCTCTCTCTCTCTCTCTCTCTCTCTCTCTCTCTATACATGCCTCTCAGCCCACATAGTGTGGCATCCTGGGAATATACACAGACTATACAGAAATAGTTATTTCAAGAAATTTGCATTAGGCATTAAAAGCACATTGTTTTCCATGGGAGGTTTCCTCAGCTCAGAAGAAGGTCATTTGTAGGACACCTGCTCAAAAAGAGAATGAATCAGTGATGTCATGCACAACACACAGGCACTGACCACGTGGCCACCTCTGTCTAGGATTGTAAAAGCATCATTACATTGACACTGTTACCCACTCATAACAGTGTAGTACATTTTATTCCATTATGACCTGCATACAGTCCTAGAGGATGGTGCCAGTAATGTCTATTTCTTGCTGACAGAAGGAGGATGTTTGCCCACTTGATTGGTATGTTGAGCCAAACCCCCCTCCCCCCGCATTAAACAGAGCAGCTATCAGCTAAAACACAACACAGGTTGGGAGGGGATCTACACCAAATCACACTGAGGCCTGTATAGATGAGTTCATTTAGTGCAATTAAATACACTGTTGATTAAATTGTAACCTAAGCTAAGAGTTTATTACAAATGTAGTAACAATATTAAGTGAATTAAAAAAATGTCCTTCATTCCAATCACAAATTAAACGGTTAAAACAAGACAAGCACATATTTGAAAACATTCCCGAAGAACTATACATTATCGTCTCCTTTGGTTCAGTGTGTATAGCCTGTTGTATACATGTTATATACACATATTGTTACATGTCTATAACAAGAACGTTGACACTCAGTAATGACAGAATATATTGGATGACAAAAGGTCTGACTCAATTATTAGAACACGTACAGATTATTTTGGAATGAATGTGTCTTTTTAAATAAGAAAACATTGGAATGACCAATTTCATGTTAGCCTAATGACGGACACATTCCTACCACCAGTCAACTCAGATATCTACTGTAGGCCGACTGTACACGTCTCAAGCCAGCTGGTGGAGTGAAGTATAATGGGTGTGAGATTAGGAGAGTGTGCACATGCAGTCAGACAGTAGTCCAACAGCACGGTAAACACTGTGTACGACAGACAGTCCAGTAGCTAATGCTCAGGAGATGAAGGAGCTGACTCCTGTAGTAAACCTCTAAGAGTTTCTGGCTGCATGGCTGTGACTAACAACATTCCACATCTCTCTGTGCTCCAATGGGCTGGGCACTCACTGCATCATGTGCTCATTTAAAGGGTCCAGTTGACATTCAGTGTGTTTGAATGTTTGTATGCAATACAGCAGAGAGGGGAGAGGATATAATGTCATTACTGATTCATGCTCAAACACTTAATAATGGCTAAGTAGGTACAAGGTCATACAGTACACAGGCGATGAGCAATGAAACCAGCTCTCTCAAATCTAGAAAGGAAAAAATACATTTAAAAAAATCACTGTGTTCTGTCCTTTATTGGATTAGGGTGAGTCATGAGTTTAAAACAAGGGCACGCTTTACACCTGGACAGCTCCCTCGTCTTCTTACGTCCCGTTTACCCCTTCCCCACTAAAATAAGCGGCACAACTTCAAAGCGTTGCGATGCCTAGACTACATGGTGCAAACAGGGCAGAATTACACCGGGCTTTGAAGTAAATAAAACAACCCACGCAACGCAACAGAAAAACACAAATCACAAAAGAAATACAGAAATAAATGGATGAAATTAGGATTTTTGTGAGAATAGGGAAAGAAATGGGACAACTGTCGAAGGACACATGAGACAGAGGAGAGGGCCAGGATGGGCTGTATGTGGAGAAGGAGAGGTTGGTGTGGGAGGGAAGCGGGAGTAGGTGGACAGAGACTGGGGAGGTTTCTGGGTTTGTGGTGATCTACAACAAAACGCTCAGGGCTTTGGGAGAGGCAGGAAATCTACAGAATTCTGAGAATTGTGTCAAGATAGAAGATGGCGCCGAAGAACATGGGTGACGTTTTACATTCTCCCAACCAATTGTGCTATTTTGTTAGGTTTTTTTGCGTTTTGTGTAACTTATTTTTGAACTTACTTGTACATAATGTTGCTGCTACTGTCTCTTATGACCGAAAGTAACTTCTGGACATCAGAACAGCGATTACTCACCGCGGACTGGAAGAAACTATTTCCTTTAACGAGTTCGACAAGAAGGATATACTGTTTTCACTGGAACAGGCCCAGATCCCCGTAATTTGCTTGAAGAAAAGACTCAGGAAAAGGAGCCGCAGATCGGGCTGCCTTCTGAGAATCCGCGGGCAAGAGAGTAAACTCCCACTGCCATCCGTTCTTCTTGCTAAAGTGCAATCATTGGAAAATAAAATTGATGACCTACGATTAAGATTATCCTACCAACGGGACATTAAAAACTGTAATAGCTTATGTTTCACGAGACGTGGCTGAACGATGATACAGATTATATAGACCTGGCGGGGTTTTCCATGCACCGGCAGAACAGATCATCTACGTCTGGTAAGACGAGGGGTAGGGGTGTGTGTCTATTTGTCAATAACAGCTGGTGCTCAATGTCTAATATAAAAAAACTCTTGAGGTATTGCTCGCCTGAGGTAGAGTACCTTATGATAATCTGTAGACCACACTATCTACCAAGAGAGTTCTCATCTGTATTATTCGTAGCCGTCTATTTACCACCACAGAACGAAACTGGCACTAAGACCGCTCTCAACCAACTCTATAAGGCCATAAGCAAACAAGAAAATGCTCACCCAGAAGTGGCGCTCCTAGTGGCCGGGGACTTTAATGCAGGAAAACTTAAATCAATTTTACCAAATTTTTACCCGTATGTCACATGTACAACCAGAGGAAGAAAAATCCTAGACCACCTGTACTCCACACACAGAGATGCATACAAAGCTCTCCCCCGCCCTCCATTTGGCAAATCTGACCATATTTCTATCCTCCTGATTCCTGCTTACAAGCAAAAACTAAAGCAGGAAGTACCAGTGACTCGCTCTATACGGAAGTGGTCAGATGACGCGGATGCTACACTACAGGACTGTTTTGCTAGCACAGACTGGAATATGTTTTGGGATTCATCCAATGGCATTGAGGAGTATATCACCTCAGTCATCGACTTCATCAATAAGTGCATCGATGACGTCGTCCCCACAGTGACCGTACGTACATATCCCAACCAGAAGCCATGGATTACAGGCAACATCCGCATCGAGCTAAAGGCTAGAGCTGCCGCTTTCAAGGAGCGAAAGACTAATCCGGACACTTATAAGAAATCCCGCTATGCCCTCAGACGAACCATCAAACAGGTAAAGCGTCAATACAGGATTAAGATTGAATCCTACTACACCGGCTCTGACGCCCGTCAGATGTGGCAGGGCTTGGAAAGTATTACGGACTACAAAGGAAAACCCAGACACGAGCTGCCCAGTGGCGCGAGCCTACCAGACGAGCTAAATGTCTTTTATGCTCGCTTCAAGGCAAGCAACACTGAAGCATGCACGAGAGCACCATCTGTTCTGAATGACTGTGTGATAACGCTCTCGGTAGCCGATGTGAACAAAACCTTTAAACAGGTCAACATTCACAAAGCCGATGGGCCAGACGGAATACCAGGACGTGTACTCAAAGCATGCGCGGACCAACTGTCAAGTGACTTCACTGAAATTTTCAACCTCTCCCTGACCGAGTCTGTAATACCTACATGTTTCAAGCAGACCACCATAGTCCCTGTGCCCAAGGAAGCAAAGGTAAACTGCCTAAATGATTACTGCCCCGTAGCACTCACATCGGTAGCCATGAAGTGCTTTGAAAGGCTGGTCATGGCTAACATCAACACCATTATCCCGGGAAACCCTAGACCCACTCCAATTTGCATACCACCCCAACAGATCCACAGATGACGCAATGTCAATCGCACTCCACACTGCCCTTTGTCACCTGGACAAAAGGAACACCTATGTGAGAATGCTGTTCATTGACTATAGCTCAGCGTTCAACACCATAGTGCCCACAAAGCTCATCACTAAGTTAAGGACTCTGGGACTAAACACCTTCCTCTGCAACTGGATCCTGGACTTCCTGACGGCCGCCCCCAGGTGGTAAGGGTAGGCAACAACACGTCTGCCACGCTGATCCTTAACACTAGGGCCCCTCAGGGGTGTGTACTTATTCCCCTCCGGTACTTCCTGTTCACCCACGACTGCATGGCCAAATATGACTCCAACACCATCATTAAGTTTCCTGACGACACATCAGTGGTAGGCCTGATCACCGACAACTAATAAGACAGCCTATAGGAAGGAGGTCAGAGAACTGGCAGTGTGGTGCCAGGACAACAACCTCTCCCTCAATGTGAGCAAGACAAAGGAGCTGATCGTGGACTACAGGAAAAGGCGGGCCGAACAGGCCCCCATTTAACATCGACGGGGCTGTAGTGGAGCGGGTCGAGAGTTTCAAGTTCCTTGTTGTCTACATCACCAACGAACTATCATGGTCCTGACAGTCGTGAAGAGGGCACGGCAAAACCTTTTCCTCTTCAGGAGACTGAAAATATTTGGCATGGGTCCCCAGATCCTCAAAAGGTTCTACAGCTGCACCATGGAGAGCATCCTGACCAGTTGCATCGCCGCCTGGTATGACAACTGCTCTGCATCTGACCGTAAGGCGCTACAGCGGGTAGTGCGTACGGCCCAGTACATCACTGGAGCCAAACTTCCTGCCATCCAGGACCTATATAATAGGCGGTGTCAGAGGAAAGCCCATAAAATTGTCAGAGACTCCAGTCACCCAAGTTATAGACTATTTTCTCTGCTACCGCACGGCAAGCGGTACCGGAGTGCCAAGTCTAGGACCAAGAGGCTCCTCAACAGCTTCTACCCCCAAGCCATAAGACTGCTGAACAATTAATAAAATCGGCAACAGACTATTTACATTTTCCCCCTCCCCTTCCTTTTGTACACTGCTGCTACTCGTTGTTTATTATCTATTCATAGTCACTTCACCCCTACCTACATGTACAAATTACCTCAGTACACTGCTGCTACTCGTTGTTTATTATCTATTCATAGTCACTTCACCCCTACCTACATGTACAAATTACCTCAGTACACTGCTGCTACTCGTTGTTTATTATCTATTCATAGTCACTTCACCCCTACCTACATGTACAAATTACCTCAGTACACTGCTGCTACTCGTTGTTTATTATCTATTCATAGTCACTTCACCCCTACCTACATGTACAAATTACCTCAGTACACTGCTGCTACTCGTTGTTTATTATCTATTCATAGTCACTTCACCCCTACCTACATGTACAAATTACCTCAGTACACTGCTGCTACTCGTTGTTTATTATCTATTCATAGTCACTTCACCCCTACCTACATGTACAAATTACCTCAACTAACCTGTACCCCCGCATACTGACTCGGTACCGGTATCCCCTGTATATAACCTCATTATTGTTATCATTGTGTTACCTTTTTATTATTACTTTTTATTTTAGTTTATTTGGTAAATATTTTATTAACTCTTCTTGAACTGCACTGTTGGTTAAGGGCTTGTAAGTAAGCATTTCACGGTAAGGTCTACACTTGTTGTATTCGGCGCATGTGACAAATAAAGTTTGATTTGAATCCTCAAATTCTGCAGGGGGAGGAGGGAACACATAGGAGCTATCAACATAATAGAACAAAAACACAAAAGGCAGAACTTCTAGGAGAATATAAAATACAATGTCTTCCAATTTCTTATACAGAAATAAAACAAAGACAAGTCTTTGAAATGAACAAATAACAAGGTGGTGGTTGGTGTTTTGTTTTATTTCTGTCTTTGCCAGGGACAGCTTGTGGTGGAGGTGTGAACTCTTTTTTTAACGGAGTGGGGTGGTGGGACAGGCAGGGGATTGTTAGTTTGTTCACCAGCTAGGTACTACAGGACATAGACCACTCACTCTGCAGCACCGAAATGGTGGCCTGGGCTCGGATCCAGGTGATGGCGGGGTTTTGGCGCAGGTCGTTGCGCCGCGGGTCGTTGCTGGCCCGGCACTCGTAGGTCCCGGAGTCCTCCAGCGTGAGGCGCGTGATGCCCAGCACGCTCACCCCGTTGTTGCCGTAGGCCGTGTTGATG
The DNA here is from genome assembly GCF_016432855.1 of Salvelinus namaycush. Classification (NCBI taxonomy): domain Eukaryota; kingdom Metazoa; phylum Chordata; class Actinopteri; order Salmoniformes; family Salmonidae; genus Salvelinus; species Salvelinus namaycush. The sequence goes on along the minus strand of NC_052336.1, from coordinate 20,405,866 downwards.
GACACGCGGCGCTTGCGTGCGCCGTCCCACAGCTGCTTGAAGGAGTCGACGCGGTTGATCTCTGCGTACCACCACTGGATCTCGGGGGTGGGGTTACCGACCACGTCGCAGTACAGCTCAAAGGTGTCCAGCGTGAGCTTAGTCTCAGACATTGGCGACTTCACAAACCCAGCTGGAGAGGAAAAGTGTATTGGGGAGGAGGGGAGGGGGGTGGAAGAGGGGTTAGAGTGGAAGTGGGAGGGGATGGAGAGACCAGGGGATGGAGGTAGGAGCAAATCAAACAGGGATCAGTTGGAAACAAAAGAAGAGGATGATTAAAGGCAAATCAAGAAAAAAGCAAGCTACAAAGCTTAAAGTTGGAGGGAAAAAGTAGTTGAGTATAAGAAAGACAGTTTATAAAATAGTAAGAGATTCGTGTGAATGAAAAACAGGTTAATGGCCTCTGAAACCCAATGTATCACTATCCAATGTTACTCTATTATCCCTGAACCAATCATGGCCACACAACCTTCAGCTGAGGTCACAGCCAACCAATCACAGTCTCTGTCATCAACCACCTGTGGGATCTCACCAGGGTTTAGGATGATTTTCACTTCCTACAGTACTCAAATGGCTGAAAATAAATAGCTGTGCTTTCCATTATGGTCAGAATAATCAAAATATTTAATTTTGCAGTGGAATTCAGCAGAGTTATATATTTTCTGTGTAAACAAACAAATAAAATGGATTTACAGTGCAAAATATGTTGACTATTCACACCATTAAGAAATGTATAAAGATGTGAAACTACTAAGGTAGAACATAGCAAACTGACATGCAGTAGAACTACGACTAAATCATTTTTCACATATTATGGACAACTTAGTCAAAACATGTTTCTTCATCTCATCAATAAGTTATGTTTTCTTCCTATCTGTCAACCTTTATATGGCATGCTGAGATTACAAACCACATAAATAGATCCAATATTATATCTGACAGTCACTGAAACACACAGAACTACACCCCTGTGAGTTTCTGAACAGATATTGCATAATAGGAAGCCTTTTCTTTCTTGTACCTCTTTGATGTTAGATTGAAATGGCAACTAATTACAAAGCTCTCTGTTTACTGAAGTGTTTAGTTGGTTTGCCACATTAAGGAAACTCATGTTGCGTGATGTGACAGTTATGTCAAAGGGCACTGCTTGAGCTGATGGAAAGTCATGTGACTACTTGTAACACTGGCTGAGTATAATTTCCGTCAAGCCCTATGAAGCCATGATGAGGACCTTATGTACAGGCCATTTTGAGTGCTTTATTTTGGTCAAATGAAAACTGAAATAGGAAACTACTCTAACAGCCAATCTGGTTCGGAACATAACTGACTCAGTCAGGAATCATAAAGGTGTTGAAATGCATTGAAGCTGAAACAGCAGACGTTGCATGTGCTTTGAACCCCATGCCTGATGGCTAGTACTGTAGTCATTTATTATTCTACAGCAAGACAAACATTCTGTCTGTTTTCAATCTGATTGTATATGTGTATATGCTGGAGTTAGTAACTTTTTTTTTTACACCTTTATTTAACATGGCTTAAGAACAAATTCTTATTTACAATGACAGCCTACTGGGGAACAGTGGGTTAACTGCCTTGTTCAGGGGCAGAATGAAGATTTTTATCTTGTCAGCTCAGTGATTCAATCCAGCAACCTTTCGCTTACTGGCCCAACACTCTAACCACTAGGCTACCTGCCGCCCATCTTCAGGTTAGGGACAGGAGAGAAGCCCTCTTCATATTCCTCATGCATAAAGAACGAGGCCCTTTAAAGCTTAAGAGGTCATCCATCCTGTGGTTCACTATCAGCTGGACTTAAAAGTCACAGAATCATCATCACTGTGCGTGTGTGTGTGTGCGCACGCCATTCTCATTACATGAATCATACTACCGCTACACAGCAGTGGTCAGCCCCTACAACCATATGCCAGCATTCTAGCACAGACCTAATGCACTCATCACCCGGGCTGTGCCTTAGGGTTCCTGTTGCAAGGCCATTCTAGCACAGACCTAATGCACTCATCGCCCGGGCTGTGCCTTAGGGTTCCTGTTGCAAGGCCATTCTAGCACAGACCTAATGCACTCATCACCCGGGCTGTGCCTTAGGGTTCCTGTTGCAAGGCCATTCTAGCACAGACCTAATGCACTCATCTATCTGAAGTCAAATCACCTGGGATGTGCCTTAGGCTTCCTGTTGCAAGGCCTCCGTTGACTGCCTGTTCTACGCCATGTGTCCTCCCCCTAACCCTAACTCTGACTATGCTGAAGACGAGAGAGACAGGAAGAGATAGCAGAGCAGGCGGTCTCTCTGTGGCGCTATAGTCGTGTGTCTTACTACAACAGATTACAGGCCCTCCCAGAACAGCCCAACCTACCTGCTCAACAGTAATGTACTGTATCATCAGCACATGAGCAGATAAACTGCCTAGTGGGGGGAGGTTACTAGTGGGAGGAGGTTACTAGCTGCCTAGTGGGGGGAGGTTACTAGCTGCCTAGTGGGGGGAGGTTACTAGCTGCCTAGTGGGGGGAGGTTACTAGCTGCCTAGTGGGGGGAGGTTACTAGTGGGGGGAGGTTACTAGCTGCCTAGTGGGGGGAGATTACTTGTGGGGGGAGGTTACTAGCTGCCTAGTGGGGGGAGGTTACTAGCTGCCTAGTGGGGTGAGGTTACTAGCTGCCTAGTGGGGGGAGGTTACTAGTGGGGGGAGGTTACTATCTGCCTAGTGGGGGGAGGTTACTAGTGGGGGGAGGTTACTAGCTGCCTAGTGGGGGGGAGGTTACTAGCTGCCTAGTGGGGGGAGGTTACTAGTGGGGGGAGGTTACTAGGCACCTACGCATAGCTGTCAGTACTGGGTTCAAATGAGCTGTGCCTAACATTTCATTATTGCAATATAACCTAGATACTTAGCGTTTTGGTTGGGAAAATAATGTACTGTGCTGTATCAGTTTGTAACCAAGAGACTGAGTTTATACTGTAGGCTATCATTTTCCATTTTAGGTCAAACACCACTGTGTTTCCACAGCTAGAGACAGTATGTTCTGTACACAACTGAAGCCAAATACTCTTTGGTCTGGTCCACCCAGAGAAAGATATTCCAGAGACGGAACAATACATGGGTGGGGATCATACCGTACCATACCCTGGCAGCAACAGTTAGAAGTGAGTCACAGGCAGCTGTAAATAATAAGGCAATAGGAAAAGGGTAAATGATTTGGCCGTGGACATGATCCAGCCTGGCCTGATTTACACAGACCAGAGCCTAAACAGACCTTGTGCCATCTTGCCTGAAGCCCAGATACATGCAGAGTAATTAGTGCTTGTGTCTTTCTCCTGAAACATCTGGGACCATCTAGCTTCAGCCTCCACCCCCCATCATCACAGAGGGTAAAGCCCAGCCTGGACGCCCACTGACTCTGCTCAGGTTGCCTCTGAACTAAAGCATCCGCTGAGATCAAAGAACTGGACCGGCCTCTCATCCTCAACTCTTTTGGAGGGCAACAGAAAGTGAAGAGGACAAGGAGATTGTCATAGAAGAGAGTAGCCTGTAATGTTGCTAAAGGGATACTACCACAATTACATAAGTGATGTGAATGAAATTATACCATATGAGGAGGGATTCATATACAGCACAGACTGAGTCACAAGCATCCATTAATCTCTGTTTATTCTGCGAGGCACTTCATTATAATGTCATATAGCATCATATAGAGTATACTGTGGTGAATAGATCCCCTCTGAGTCTGTGTGGTGGCCCATTACACATGTGCTCGGCCTACTGAGTGAGTTGGGGAGCTCTCTCCCCTGAGGACTGCAGAGCACACATCACCAGGCAGGCAGGCAGTGGCTCTGAGTCAACCGCCTGTAACCTGCCTCCCAGTCCCGCAACACAGACAGACCGCAGCTCGATAACCCCAAGGGCCACTGCACTGGCTACGTGCAGGGCATTTATTTATGTTTGGGAATGGAGATATGAGTATCACCTCTGTGTACTAGTATTTTTCCTATTTTGTTGCCTTACAACCTGGAATTAAAATAGATTTTTGTGGGGTGTGTATCATTTGATTTACACAACATGCCTACCACTTGCAAAATATGCAAAATATTTTTATTGTGAAACAAACAAGAAATAAGTCAAAAAAACTTGAGCGTCCATAAATATTCACCCCCCTAACTCAATACTTTGTAGAGACACCCTTTGCAGAAATTACAGCTGCAAGTCTCTTGGGGTATGTCTCTAAAGCTTGGCACATCTAACCACTGGGATTTTTGCCCATTCTTCAAGGCAACACTGCTCCAGCTCCTTCAAGTTGGATGTGTTCCGCTGGTGTACATCAATCTTTAAGTCATACCACAGATTCTAAGTTGGATTGAGGTCTGGGCTTTGACAAGGCCATTCCAAGACATTTAAATGTTTCCCCTTAAACCACTTGAGTGTTGCTTTAGCAGTATGCTTAGGGTCATTGTCCTGCTGGAAGGTGAACCTCTGTCCCAGTCTCAAATCTCTGGAAGACTGAAACAGGTTTCCCTCAAGAATTTCCCTGTATTTAGCGCCATCCATCATTCCTTCAATTCTGACCAGATTCCCAGTCCCTGCCGATGAAAACATCCCCACAGTATGCTTCACTGTGAGGATGGTATTCTTGGGGTGATGAGAGGTGTTGGGTTTGCGCCAGACATAGCGTTTTCCTTGATGGCCAAAAAGCTCAATTTTAGTCTCATCTGACCAGAGTACCTTCTTCCATATGTTTGGGGAGTCTCCCACATGCCTTTTAGCGAACACCAAATGTGTTTGCTTATTTTTTTCTTTAAGCAATGGCTTTTTTCTGACCACTCTTCCGTAAAGCCTTGCTCTGTGGAGTGTACGGTTTAAAAAGTGGTCCTATGGACAGATACTCCAATCTCCGCTGTGGATCTTTGCAGCTCCTTCAGGGTTATATTTGGTCTCTTTGTTGCCGCTCTGACTAATGCTCTCCATGCCTGGTCCGTGAGTTTTGGTGGGCGACCCTCTCTTGGCAGGTTTGTTGTGGTGTCATATTCTTTCCATTTTTTAATAATGGATTTAATGGTGCACCGTGGGATGTTCAAAGTTTTGGATCTTTTTTTATAACCCAACCCTGATCTGTACTTCTCCACAACTTTGTCCCTGACCTGTTTGGAGAGCTCCTTGGTCTTCATGGTGCCGCTTGCTTGGTGGTGTTGCAGTCTCTGGGGCCTTTCAGAACAGGTGTGTGTATATATTCTGAGATAATGTGACAGATCATGTGACACTTAGATTGCACACAGGTTGACTTTATTTAACTAATAATGTGACTTCTGAAGGTAATTTGTTGCACCAGATCTTATTTAGGGGCTTCATAGCAAAGGGGGTGAATACATATGCACGCACCACTTTTCCATGATTTTATTTTTTTAGAAACAAGTTATTTTTTTTCATATCACTTCACCAATTTCAAATCCACATGAAATCCAATGAAAGATCAATTTAAATTACAGGTTGTAATGCAACAAAATAGGACAAACGCAAAGGGGGATAAATACTTTTGCAAGGCACTGTAGCTGTAGTATCAGTGTACTGTGGTGTGATGCTCCATTGTCTTGGCCAATATATCTGACTTTTGTAGGAGAGCCAACTTAGCTGGCTTCCAGCATCTGGTTAAGAGGTGTTACACTTGGCCGATTGCCCAAGGTTTCACAAATCCTCCTGCTCTGACAGTTGTAAATGAGTCACTGCTGTGGGTTGAAGGATGATGTATCTGTTTCTGAGCTGCTCTTAACACATCGATGGGTGGGCGGCTATAGATTTCCTCATTCGTTTGAACAAATCAACAATAAACCTTGATGCCTGCATGCATTAGAGTGGTGTTGTGGATAAATGGCAGTTAGCAACAGCAGCTGAGATGAGAGGGAGGAGGTGACTTCTGCCATCTTACTGTAACTACTCAGGGACAGCCATTCAGGTCATAGAGGGGAGCCACCGCTTTCATGAGAGTTAAATCCCCCCCATCCCCGGTTGAAATAGGCTTATCCCCCTCAACCAGCAAACATTGCTCCCCGATTAACCCTTTCAGAGGTCAAGATGACAGACAACCCGGGCCCTCTGTCACTGTGCAAAGCTAGCATGGTTAAGATACCATATGCCACAGGACTAGCTGACACTCATCCATGTCACCATAACAGTTTGTGACAACGACTATCAAATTAGGTGTTTTCTTCACTGGACACACTGTGACAACACATATTGTAACCACAAACAAATCTCCCAGAACGAATATTCCACACAACCACATATCAACATTAAGTCTCCATTTTGTTTAAAATTCCGTCCAGCATCTTCCATTTGGGTATCATCATCAGTAGCTACAGTGTGTCTGGTGTGTACTGTGTGTACTGTGTTGGAGGCTGTGGGGTGCCTGATGCTGTTGCCATCGGTGCAGTATGTATCATGTTTCACAGTGGGCTAGTGTGACTCAGTGGAAGAACTGGCTTACGTCCCACAGCACATTTTCCGGTCTCACAGATGTGTCCTCTGCTACTCAGAACATGGGCAGGGATACAGCATGGACTTACAATTAATTACCTCACAATTACCAAGCTACTCTGTACCTTGCAGTTACGTTAATTGAATCCCTTATTAATTGTAAGAGAGATGCCATTTTAGATTTCTTTTTATAATGTTGCCTGGCCCTGATTCAGGGGATTTGATCATGAAACGTGTTTCGTGATAGAAACTGGGACTGTGTCGATAAACTATCTGTCTGTGGCTTTGAGCCACACAAACCTACTAATACTGTACTACATGAAGAAATGATGAGAGGTCGTAGCTCTATCTTATAGAAAAATAACAGATGCATTTAGAGCAGCATTGAGCTGATGCTTGAGTTGGTTTATGTTTCTATTGGTAACTCACATCAAAGGAATTTACATTGTGGTCTGTAGTCTATGTCAACTCAAAAATAAGATATTATACACACAAATGTCCTGAACATGATTACGGCTGTTGTGGCTGTTCAATTGTTCATAGGGGGAGATTATCCATGGTGCATTGCCATAAGCAGCATCTTCAGGTTAGAGACAGGAGAGAACCCCTCTTCATATTCCTCATGCATAAAAGAACGAGGCCCTTTAAGAGCTTAAATGGTTCACATGCATCTAGTGAGTCTTCACAGAGCCAAGCAGCTGCTTGGGATGCTGCTATCCATTAAGAGTTAATGGACTCACTTTCGCAAAAGGACGTTAAAGCCACAGTTCTCTGTGCTCAGGGTGCTGTGTCTCCGCTCTATAAATAGCGACTGGCAGCAGAATGGACCAATGCTATTTGCAGTCCTCCAGATATCTGTTGCTGAATCTCAGCCATCTATGGTTGCTCAGGCTCCCCAAGCATATAGAGGTATAATGGTCTCAGCTCAGCTCCCTCCACTGCTTCACACATACTGTACTGTGATTAAATCCCCTGCCCTTATAATTACACTTCTTTACAAGCCATTGCCCCGAATCTGAAATATTGCTGAGGAAATCAAACGTGACATAGTGAAGCCTGCCACGTTACATCACTCACACTAAATCCAGACTGTGAAATATGAATTCATTTGTTTGGAGGGTATACCCATATTTGTGCGACCAAATAGCATCAGTATACCATCCATTAAAATATGATTACTGTATTTATATAACAGCCTCATTAATGTGTTACAGTATCTAGCTACAGAACTGTATCTCACTAGTGTCTAAAGCCCGACATCACTTTAATAAACTGTAATACATCAGTAGGCTAATAAAGAAAGGAGTTGTATCAGTCTTCACCAGTTACAGTGATGCTCGAGAAAACAACACAGAGTGACAAGGTAGCACCAGTCTGTCTCCCACAGCTCCCGGGAGTCTCAGCAGAGCCCATGGTGGAGGGAGCCCTGTGCGCTATGGGACCCAGGGAGTGGGCACTAACACTGGGCAAAGACTGGAATGCCTTCACTTGGGCTTTACCAAACAATAGAGGGCGTAGATCTGACTTTGTGGATGGGGACCATCAAAGTGTGTCCTCATAGACACATAATTCATCCACCAGATCAATTAATGAATGTACACTGAGTGTACAAAACATTAGGAACACCTGCTCTTTCCATGACAGACTGACCAGGTGAATCCAGGTGAAAGCTATGATCCCTTATTGATGTCACTTGTTATATCTACTTCAATCAGTGTAGATGAAGGGGAGGAGACAGATTAAAGAAGGATTTTTAAGCTTTGAGACATTTGAGACATGGATTGTCTGTGTGCCATTCAGAGGATGAATGGGCAAGACAAAATATTTAAGTGCCTTTGAACGGGGTATGGTATTAGGTTCCAGGTGCACCGGTTTGAGTGTCCAATAACTGCAATGCTACTGGGATTTTCACGCTCAATAATTTCCCGTGTGTATCAAGAATGGTCCACCACCCAAAGGACATCCAGCCAACTTGACACAACTGTGGGAAGCATTGGTGTCAACATGGGCCAGCATCCCTGTGGAAAAATGTAGAACCTTATAGAGTCCATACCCCAACGAATTGAGGCTGTTCTGAGGGCAAAAGGCGGTGCAACTCAATATTAGGAAGGTATTCCTAATGTTTGGTACACTCATTGTACACTAGTAGTAAGCAGGGTTGGTGTCAATTCCATTTCAACAAAGTCAATTCAAGATTCAAACTGAAATTCAAATGTTTTTCTCATAGAGAAGCATAAAATAGTATTGAAATTAGATTTGGAATTTCAGTTTACTTCCTAAATTTAAATGGAATTGACACCAACCCTGGTAGTGAGAATAGTAGAGCCAATGATGGATTTCTCTATTCTGCTTTGAGTGACTATTTTATTTATTTTACTAGGCAAGTCAGTTAAGAACAAATTCGTATTTTCAATGACGGCCTAGGAACAGTGGGTTAACTGCCTTATTCAGGGGCAGAACGACAGATTTTTACCTTGTCAGCTTGGGGATTCGATCTTGCAACCTTTGGGTTACAAGTCCAACGCTCTAACCACTAGGTTACCTGCCGCCTATTGCTGTACAACTTCATATTACAATCTTTCTGTGTTCTCAGTGCTAACAGTCCTTTAGCAGATGCTCTTATCCGGAGCGACTTACATTTGTGCATTCATCTTAAAATAGTTAGGTGAAACAACAACATATCACAATCATAGCAAGTTGATTTTCCCTCAACAAAGTAGTTATCAGCAAAGTCAGTGCTAGCAGGAATAGACTAGTGCATTTTTATTAGCTTTCTATAGGCCTATAACACGATCCAAAATTGCAAGTTTCGTCATTGAAACAATTATTGTCATAAAATATACCAATAGCTAGTAGTAGCTCAGCTCTGAGAACATGTGTTTTGTGTAGAGGCTGCCTCTGATTGGTGTGCCCCCTCTGGGTGGCAGAAGTGGTTCACTGGGATTGGCCATCCATCAGGGGCATGTCAGGGAAGGCAACCCTTAGCACGCAATGATGAGGAGGCTCAGACATCCTTCATGTCAAGCAAATTATGCTTCCCTCAATCCTGCCCCTTGTGACTGTGTGTTCATCAAAGACTGAAAGAAATAAACTTGGATGGCCCATGGAGAGACAATTGAATTCAACAAAATGTGGAAACAAATTGGTGATAATCATTTGAAAGGTTATCCATCATATTGTGGAACAAGATATTATAACCTTCAAACATGTAGGCTACACACAGATACTCCAAATGTGTTTTGTTGGAAGTTGTGTATATGTTTTGAGGTTATCAACACTCTGCTTTGAGCCCACAGTGGGATTCAGAAGCCTCAATGATGTAATAGAATCTCAACTCCACTGACACACAGAGAGAAACTAATGGGTCTAAATATTTCCAGGAAACCAAAGATGCTGTTCACAATAAGGCAGATTGAATTTTGAGGGCAGAAAACGAGTAATGCCCTTTCCAAATATCAACACTGTCACTAAAAATGATATCAATGACAATGGCTGCCTATTAATTCACATGAGATGTAGAAATGACACACACACACACACAGGCACACACACACACACATCAAGTGGAACGTTGACCTCTTTAATATGAAAGCCCGATGATTTGTTTGTTGTGTTTTAGCCAGAGAGAGACTATGGGCTTAACAGTCCTGAATCGTGAAGACTGTTTGGCAGGTTCTTCAACAGTCCACTCCATTATGCTAGGAATGCATTACGCTGCTCTTCTTCACAGCATAACAATACTTACATCCCAAACACTAAAATATGCTACAATCAAATAGTGTCAACAATCTGTGTATTCAGTAATCTATTTATCAATGAAGACAAATCATTAAAACCCAGCTGACTTCGTGGAGACTAAGGATTTCCAATGTATCCATCAAATAATAATAATATAATACTAACTCCAAACAGAACGAAATATCTAATACAGCTTATATTAGGAAACACCAAGCAATCACAACGATGCTCTGGTTTACAGTAACATATTTATGCTCTGGTTTTCAATAGCATATTTATCTAGTTTCAATCCATTTCCTTACACTATAAAAATGAGAATAGTGTGCGTAGGGAAATGGTCGTAAAAAATATGAGCACCCTAAATACTGTGAACAGAGTTATGTAAACAAATGTGTTCTAAATAAACACTTTATTGCTATGCGTAAATGCGCCCATGGCCCTCATATTTGACATTATATCAAATGACAGACGCCCCCTTCCTCAAATCGTAATAAAATACATGTTCTCGAGTCACAGTAGGCTCCTCATTGGAACAATTAGCAAGACACTGTGTCTGACTGCGATTGTGTACAATCCCGGGCATGGTCACATCTTCATTCTTACCGTTTTGAGCCAAGACGTAATGCAGCATCAAGTTTCCAAAAAGGACCACAGCCAACATTACTGCATTGGGCTGCATTCTTGGGTTTCGATGAGAGGACCAGGCAGGGACTAGATAAGGCGATTGTGGGAGATAAGATATTGATCGCGGGAATTATAGATCTGGTCTAAAGGTGCATAGCAGAGTGGATGCGGAGTTCTTTAGAATGATCTACGAAGGCTATAAAGATAAAGTCCTCCGGAAAAATAACGAAATGAAGGCAGCAAGGAATGGTCCGGGACAGGCCGATAGCTCCGTCAGGGATGCCGATGTAGTAGGGCCATAAACGGAGCCTCCTTCATCGGATTGCGGAGGAGGTCTTTCGATGTCAGTGCGAGCGTCCACGGTTGTAGTTCCGAAGGATCAGAGATGCGCAGACCGATGCGCATTGGCGATCATAGAAACGAGGCGCTTTAGAGCCCAAAATAAAAGTGTACATTTTACAAACAGTCATTCTGAACATGCGCCAATTATTGCCTATATCAATTTGATTTTCTCTGCACATTTATTGAGTCAATCGTTTTTATTGACAGACAGTCTATCGACATATGGAATCTTAGCATCGAAATGTTGCGCAGGAAAGCTTGATCGCAAGACGTACGTCCACAAACGCGAGCAACCACCAACGCGAGCGCGCAAACACACACACGCACACAGAGAGAAATAAAGTGGCCACTTTAGGTGGTTTATCTCTAAGTAGACCTCTTGACCAATGACAATTATAGAGACACGGATAATTGCAAGGAATTCCGGTAAATCATCAATGTGCCACCTGCCCGCGGGTAAGTAATTATAGGCTGTGGTTTAATCTTCCCAAATGCCATGCCCCATCATAATACTGAAACAGGTCACTGGGTGGTAACAATCCTGCCATGAACCAAACATAGCAGCTAATTTCACCAGAAGACATAACCCAGGATACAGTGAATCCAGGTTACTGGACTGGACTGTGTATCAATCAGACAGACCCTAACTAACATGGCCTCCCTGTAATCCCTGTATTCTAGAGCTGTGCAGTGGTGTTACATGGGTGACATCTGGTGGTTCATTATAGAAGCCAGAATTCAGCTGAATCATACTGGGTATATTGTGTTGTGTGAACATTAGCAGTGGGGAAATCAATATACTTAATGGGTATATATTAATGATTTTTTGTAAACAAGTGGAAAACACACTATGATAAATGAAAGGCCAGACTATGGCAACCCATTCAGTCAGTGTGTATACAGTACACATGTAATATCTATTTGAGGGACACTTTTTAAGTAGTACTGTCCACAATCGGATTCTGTGGCCAAATGTATCTGAGAAATTGATTCCAAAGTTACTGCCAACTGCTGCCGCACTACAGTATCCACTGGCCATTGCACTGTGAGTATTTGTGTGCTAGAGGAAGTATTGTAAATGGCTGGTCTTCTCACCCAATGGCAGAACAAACTGGACTTCCCTCCACTTTACTCTCCTCCCTCTAGTTTATCTGTGGAAGAGTACGTTTAAAATGTAACCCCATCTGAAACCCCCCACCAGCCAATCAGCTAGGGAAAGGTCAGAGCTGATGACACACCCTCCTTTGTTCAAAACCAATGAGAGAAGAAGTGTGGCATTTTGCCCGAGGGAAAAACTTACCCCTAGAACTGTTAATCACGCATCACTTAACTGTTGCCAATGTATTCACAACGGTACACCCTCTGTTGGGCTTTTTACCTCTACTACTCTCATTTCTTGGTCTATTTAGTATGGATAGTAGACAACAATGGCTTACCAGACTGAAAAATGAACTTAGCAACAGTCCTCTGGTCTCAAATGTGGCTTTTGGATTTATCCTCATGGGACTAGAGAAGCTGGTGGAGCTGGAGTTTGAGTGTCCTTGCAATCCTAAATGGAACGGAGTGTTTTCATCTGCCTTCTTCATCATTCCTGCTGTCATGTCCTTCACGTTGATGCTGATCATTCAAGGATGCAGGTGCGATACGTGGTGCCGGAAGACTTTGTCTTTTTCCAGTTTTGTTCCTGCAATCGTGTGGCTGATCTTGTTGTTCCTCGATGGCCAGTACTTTGCTTGTGCAATGACAGACTGGAAGGGCAGATTTGTCATAGTTGATAAAGCAGCACCGCAGAAATGGTGTGAGCCAACTAGTCAGGGAGATGTCACACCGCAAGAACTAATGCTCCGCTCACAGCAGCTATTTGTTGTGTCTCAGGTGAGTTTCATTTCATGCATATCACTACATTGTTACATGCATATGTTTCATTATATGAGGTGGAATGAGGAGCTAGGGGCCATATGTATCAAGCGATTCAGAGAGGGAGTGCTGATCTAGAATCAGGTCCCCCCCCGTCCATGTAATCTTATTCATTAAGATCTAAAAGGCTAAACTGATCCTAAGTCAGCACTCGTACTCGGAAACACTCCTCATGTTACTACACAGCTCTTACCTGTTACAAAGCGCTCTACTTATGTGGGGTGATGGAGTTGTGTGTTATCAATGACATAGATGTCTAGTCTATGCATTGCAGTCTCATTTAGGATGTTATTCACCTTATTCAATCTTTATTTCTGCCCCCTGGTATATCAGGTTATAGGTATATTTCTTCTCATAATCATCTGTGTGGGACTCATAGTGTATGTGATCAGAGAGAGCTGCCAGCAGGAGTCTGAGGTGCAGGATGCAGACGTAGCGGAGCTCACCATGCTCAGGATGAGCTCTCTGAGAACCAGGATGACGTGAGAGGACAGGCTCTCTTCCCCCCCCCCCCCCCCCCCACCTGGCTGGCCTGCCCGCTGATGGCTCTGAGGCCCTTGCCATAACCCATGCCTTGTGTAGAGACTTTGTAAATTACCTGAATTGAGAGCTTCGTTTGAAAGTACTCTTTCTATTTGTAAATAAGGATTTTGGAGGGGATTTCTTTTACCATTTTTGGGATTTACCTTTTGCATTTTCAATGACCCCATCATTCAGAGAGTTTCTGCATTTCATGAAACTAATGACAGAAAAGCCCACACATGGTTGCATGCTGCACCCATGGAATGTACATGAGAGCAACATACGTGTATACCATGTGCAGCCTTTTCTTTCATTATCATCAACCGCATTTGGCCCAGCAACAGTGGGGATCCACTTACACACTCTCATGTCATGGACCTGCCTTCAATGAAATATACGTTTATACAGTCATGCAGACAATTTTATACTAACTGGTTGAGCCAGTTCTAATGTGTTGCCTCATGATGTCAGTACCTCATGTATATTTTCTACATAAGACATATTTTGACTAATTTCAGACCCAGTTCTAGGTCAAATAGAATGTACAGTACCAGTCAAAAGTTTGGACACACCTACTCATTCAAGGGTTTTTCTTAATTTTTACTATTTTCTACATTGTAAAATAATAGTGAAGATATCAAAATTATGAAATAACACATATGGAATCATGTAGTAACCAAAAAAGTGTTAAACAAATCAAAATATATTCAAAATATAAGTAGCCACCGTTTGCCTTGATGACAGCTTTGCACACTCTTGGCATTCTCTCAACCAGTTTCATGAGGTAGTCACCTGGGATGCATTTCAATTAACAGGTGTGCCTTGTTTAAAGTTCATTTGTGGAATTTCTTTCCTTCTTAATGCATTTGAGCCAATCAGTTGTGTTTTGACAAGGTAAGGGTGGTATACAGAAGATAGCCCTATTATGGCAAGAACAGCTCAAAAGGCAAAGAGAAACGACAGTCCATCATTACTTTAAGAGATGAAGGTCAGTCAATCCGGAAAAGTTTCTTCAAGTGCAGTCGCAAAAACCATCAAGTGCTATGATGAAACTGGCTCTCACGAGGACCGCCACATGAAAGGAAGACCCAGAGTTACCTCTGCTGCAGAGGATAAGTTCATTAGAGTTACCAGCCTCAGAAATTGCAGCCCAAATAAATGCTTCACAGAGTTCAAGTAACAGACACATCTCAACATCAACTGTTCAGAGGAGACTGACTGCTGGAAATCTGTCCTTTGGTCTGAATGTCCTTTGTCCTTTGGTCCAAATTTGAGATTTTTGGTTCCAACCGCCATTTCTTTGTGAGATGCAGAGTGAGTGAACGGATGATCTCCGCATGTGTGGTTCCCACCGTAAGGCATGGAGGAAGAGGTGTGATGGTGTGGGGGTGCTTTGCTTGTGACACTGTCTGTGATTTATTTAGAATTCAAGGCACAATTAACCAGCATGGCTATCACAGCATTCTGCAGCGATACACCATCCCATCTGGTTTGCGCTTAGTGGGACTATAATTTGTTTTTCAACAGGACAATGACCCAACACACCTCCAGGCTGTGTAAGGGCTATTTGACCAAGAAGGAGAGTGATGGAGTGCTGCATCAGATGACCTGGCCTCCACAATCACCCGACCTCAACCCAATTGAGATGGTTTGGGATGAGTTAGACTGCAGAGTGAAGGAAAAGCAGCCAACAAGTGCTTAGCATATGTGGGAACTCCTTATTAAAGACTGTTGGAAAAGCATTCCAGGTGAAGCTGGTTGAGAGAATGCCAAGAGTGTGCAAAGCTGTCATCAAGGCAAAGGGTGGCTACTTTGAAGAATCTAAAATATATTTGGATTTGTTTAACACTTTTTGGTTACTACATGATTCCATATGTGTTATTTCATAGTTTTGATGTCTTCGCTATTATTCTACAATGTAGAAAATAGTAAAAAATAAAATAAAGAAAAACCCTTGAATGAGTAGGTGTATCCAAAATGGTGTCTGGTACTGTATCTGACAGCCATATTGCAGCTGGCTGGGCTACGCTGCACTTCACTTCCTATGTTTTCCCATTCTGGCCATCTGCAGGTATATACACTGCTCAAAAAAATAAAGGGAACACTTAAACAACACAATGTAACTCCAAGTCAATCACACTTCTGTGAAATCAAACTGTCCACTTAGGAAGCAACACTGATTGACAATAAATTTCACATGCTGTTGTGCAAATGGAATAGACAAAAGGTGGAAATTATAGGCAATTAGCAAGACACCCCCAATAAAGGAGTGATTCTGCAGGTGGTGACCACAGACCACTTCTCAGTTCCTATGCTTCCTGGCTGATGTTTTGGTCACTTTTGAATGCTGGCGGTGCTCTCACTCTAGTGGTAGCATGAGACGGAGTCTACAACCCACACAAGTGGCTCAGGTAGTGCAGCTCATCCAGGATGGCACATCAATGCGAGCTGTGGCAAGAAGGTTTGCTGTGTCTGTCAGCGTAGTGTCCAGAGCATGGAGGCGCTACCAGGAGACAGGCCAGTACATCAGGAGACGTGGAGGAGGCCGTAGGAGGGCAACAACCCAGCAGCAGGACCGCTACCTCCGCCTTTGTGCAAGGAGTAGCACTGCCAGAGCCCTGCAAAATGACCTCCAGCAGGCTACAAATGTGCTTGTGTCAGCATATGGTCTCACAAGGGGTCTGAGGATCTCATCTCGGTACCTAATGGCAGTCAGGCTACCTCTGGCGAGCACATGGAGGGCTGTGCGGCTCCACAAAGAAATGCCACCCCACACCATGACTGACCCACCGCCAAACCGGTCATGCTGGAGGATGTTGCAGGCAGCAGAACGTTCTCCACGGCGTCTCCAGACTCTGTCACGTCTGTCACATGTGCTCATGTGCTCAGTGTGAACCTGCTTTCATCTGTGAAGAGCACAGGGCGCCAGTGGCGAATTTGCCAATCTTGGTGTTCTCTGGCAAATGCCAAACGTCCTGCACGGTGTTGGGCTGTAAGCACAACCCCCACCTGTGGACGTCGGGCCCTCATACCACCCTCATGGAGTCTGTTTCTGACCGTTTGAGCAGACACATGCACATTTGTGGCCTGCTGGAGGTCATTTTGCAGGGCTCTGGCAGTGCTCCCCCTTGCACAAAGGCGGAGGTAGCGGTCCTGCTGCTGGGTTGTTGCCCTCCTACGGCCTCCTCCACGTCTCCTGATGTACTGGCCTGTCTCCTGGTAGCGCCTCCATGCTCTGGACACTACGCTGACAGACACACCAAACCTTCTTGCCACAGCTCGCATTGATGTGCCATCCTGGATGAGCTGCACTACCTGAGCCACTTGTGTGGGTTGTAGACTCCGTCTCATGCTACCACTAGAGTGAGAGCACCGCCAGCATTCAAAAGTGACCAAAACATCAGCCAGGAAGCATAGGAACTGAGAAGTGGTCTGTGGTCACCACCTGCAGAATCACTCCTTTATTGGGGGTGTCTTGCTAATTGCCTATAATTTCCACCTTTTGTCTATTCCATTTGCACAACAGCATGTGAAATTTATTGTCAATCAGTGTTGCTTCCTAAGTGGACAGTTTGATTTCACAGAAGTGTGATTGACTTGGAGTTACATTGTGTTGTTTAAGTGTTCCCTTTATTTTTTTGAGCAGTGTACTAAAGGACTGGTCTTTACCCTGGCTGGGAGGTGTACCTCTCTGGACTGGCCTTCTCATTCTGTTGTGAGGCCCATCCCATCACTCCCAGACCACTGACTTCCAGGCCTAAACCCAGGCCCAGCTAAACTACATACAGTAGTTGACATTATTCAGAGAAAAAGGATATCTCTCATACTAAGCAGAATATGTACATGTAGCACTGTTGAAAAGGAGTCATGTTATGTGTCGTCTCATGTGTAATACTGGATATTAGGTTTAACCAGGGACAAATTAAAATGTAACAACTGGTCTGTTTGTACAATGCAGTTGTTATTAAATAAATTATTTATTTAATGAAAAAAGCTCAGGCTTTTGTACAGTACTGTAACACATGCAGAATACAATATTATGACTTTTGCTTGACTATCAAAACAGAAGTTATGCCATAATTTATATGATCAAATATAATAGATATGAAATGTTTTTGGCTGCAGATGTATTTAAACAACGCTATTATCCATCACTGTCAAGTAGGCAACGTTCCATTACGCTAATAAGTGGTATCAATCTCTCTTGCCAGTAAATAATGTATTTACATTTTTGCTTTCTCAATTAAATATTATTTTATTTCACCTTTATTTAACCAGGTAGGCTAGTTGAGAACAAGTTCTCATTTACAACTGCGACCTGGCCAAGATAAAGCAAAGCAATTCGACACATACAACAACACAGAGTTACACATGGAATAAACAAACATACAGTCAATAATACAGAAGAAAAAGTCTATATACAGTGTGTGCAAATGAGGTAGGATAAGGGAGGTAAGGCAATAAATAGGCCATGGTGGCGAAGTAATTACAATATAGCAATGAAACACTGGAATGGTAGATGTGCAGAAGATTAATATGCAAGTAGAGATACTGGGGTGAAAAGGAGCAAGATAAAAAAAATACAGTATGGGGATGAGGTAGTTGGATGGGCTATTTACAGATGGGCTATGTACAGGTGCAGTGATCTGTGAGCTGCTCTGACAGCTGGTGCTTAAAGCTAGTGAGGAAGATATGAATCTCCAGCTTCAGTGATTTTTGCAGTTCGTTCCAGTCATTGGCAGCAGAGAACTGGAAGGAAAGGCGGCCAAAGGAAGAATTGGCTTTGGGGGTGACCAGTGAGATATACCTGCTGGAGCGTGTGCTACAGGTGGGTGCTGCTATGGTGACCAGTGAGCTGAGATACGCCGGGGCTTTACCTAGCAGAGACTTGTAGATGACCTGGAGCCAGTGGATTTGGCGTTGAGTATGAAGCGAGGGCCAGCCAACGAGAGTGTACAGGTCGCAGTATATGGGGCTTTGGTGACAAAACGGATGGCACTGTGATAGACTGCATCCAATTTGTTGAGTAGAGTGTTGGAGGCTATTTTGTAAATGACATCGCCAAAGTCGAGGATCAGTAGGATGGTCAGTTTTACGAGGGTATGTTTGGCAGCATGAGTGAAGGATGCTTTGTTGCGAAATAGGAAGCCGATTCTAGATTTAATTTTGGATTGGAGATGCTTAATGTGAGTCTGGAAGGAGAGTTTACAGTCTAACCAGACACCTAGGTATTTGTAGTTGTCCACATATTCTAAGTCAGAACCGTCCAGAGTAGTGATGCTGGACGGGCAGGCAGGTGCGGGCAGCGATCGGTTGAAGAGCTTGCATTTAAGAGCAGTTGGAGGCCACGGAAGGAGAGTTGTAATGGCATTGAAGCTCGTCTGGAGGTTAGTTAACACAGTGTACAAAGAAGGGCCAGAGGTATACAGAATGGTGTCGTCTGCGTAGAGGTGGATCAGAGAATCACCAGCAGCAAGAGTGACATCATTGATGTATACAGAGAAGAGAGTCGGCCCGAGAATTGAACCCTGTGGCACCCCCATAGAGACTGCCAGAGGTCCGGACAACAGGGCCTCCGATTTGACATACTGAACTCTATCAGAGAAGTAGTTGGTGAACCAGGCGAGGCAATCATTTGAGAAACGAAGGCTGTCGAGTCTGCCGATAAGAATGTGGTGATTGACAGAGTCGAAAGCCTTGGCCAGGTCGATGAATACGACTGCACATTAATGTCTCTTATCGATGGCGATTATGATATCGTTTAGGACCTTGAGCGTGGCTGAGGTGCACCCATGACCTGAAACCAGATTGCATAGCGGAGAAGGTACGGTGGGATTCGAAATGGTCGGTAATCTGTTTGTTAACTTGGCTTTCGAAGACCTTAGAAAGGCAGGGTAGGATAGATATAGGTCTGTAGCAGTTTGGTTCTAGAGTGTCTGCCCCTTTGAAGAGGGGGATGAGCGTGACAGCTTTCCAATCTTTGGGAATCTCAGACGATACGAAAGAAAGAAAGAGAGGTTGAACAGGCTAGTAATAGGGGTTGCAACAATTTCGGCAGATCATTTTTATAAAGATTGGGTCCAGATTGTCTAGCCCGGCTGATTTGTAGGGGTCCAGATTTTTTTCAGCTCTTTCAGAACATCAGCTATCTGGATTTGGGTGAAGGAGAAATGGGGGAGGCTTGGGCGAGTTGCTGTGGGGGGTGCAGGGCTGTTGACCGGAGTAGGGAGCCAGGTGGAAAGCATGGCCAGCCGTAGAAAAATGCTTATTGAAATTCTCAATTATAGTGGATTTATCGGTGGTGACAGTGTTTCCTAGCCTCAGTGCAGTGGGCAGCTGGGAAGAGGTGCTCTTATTCTCCATGGACTTTACAGTGTCCCAGAACTTTTTTGAGTTTGTGCTACAGCAAATCTCTGCTTGAAAAAGATAGCCTTAGCTTTCCTAACTGCCTGTGTATGTATATTGGTTCCTAACTTCCCTGGAAAGTTGCATATCACGGGGGCTATTCGATGCTAATGCAGAACGCCACAGGATGTTTTTGTGCTGGTCATGGGCAGTCAGGTCTGGAGAGAACTAAGGGCTATATCTGTTCCTGGTTCTACATTTTTTGAGTGGGGCATGCTTATTTAAGATGGTGAGTAAGGCACTTTTAAAGAATAACCAGGCATCCTCTACTGACGGGATGAGGTCAATATCCTTCCAGGATACCCGGGCCAGGTCGATTAGAAAGGCCTGCTCGCTGAAGTGTTTTAGGGAGCGTTTGACAGTGATGAGGGGTGGTCGTTTGACCGCAGACCCATTACGGATGCAGGCAATGAGGCAGTGATCGCTGAGATCTTGGTTGAAAACAGCAGAGATGTATTTGGAAGGCAAGTTGGTTTGGATGATATCTATGAGGGTGCCCGTGTTAACGAATTTGGGGTTGTACCTGGTGGGTTCATTGATAATTTGTGTGAGATTGAGGGCATCAAGCTTAGATTATAGGATGGCCGGGGTGTTAAGTATGTCCCAGTTTAGGTCACCTAGCAGCACAAACTCTGAAGATAGATGGGGGGCAATCAATTCACATATGGTGTCCAGGGCACAGCTGGGGACAGAGGGTGGTCTATAGCAAGCGGCAACGGTGAGAGACTTGTTTCTGGAAAGGTCGATTTTTAAAAGTAGAAGCTCGAATTGTTTTGGTACAGACCTGGATAGTAAGACAGAACTCTGCAGGCTATCTCTGCAGTAGATTGCAACACCGCCCCCTTTGGCAGTTCTATCTTGTCGGAGAATGTTATAGTTA
Source organism: Salvelinus namaycush (assembly GCF_016432855.1). Lineage (NCBI taxonomy): Eukaryota > Metazoa > Chordata > Actinopteri > Salmoniformes > Salmonidae > Salvelinus > Salvelinus namaycush. Next base: position 20,384,925 of record NC_052336.1, on the reverse strand, counting down.
GGGATGGAAATTTCAGGGTTTTTGGTGGTCTTCCTAAGCCAGGATTCAGACACGGCTAGGACATCCGGGTTGGCAGAGTGTGTTAAAACAGTGAATAAAACAAACTTAAGGAGGAGGCTTCTAATGTTAACATGCATGAAACCAAGGCTTTTACGGTTACAGAAGTCAACAAATGAGAGCACCTGGGGAATAGGAGTGGAGCTCCTATTCATCACCAGAGGAACAGAGGAGGAGTAGGATAAGGGTACAGCTAAAGGCTATAAGAACTGGTCGTCTAATACGTTTGGAACAGAGAGTAAAAGGAGCAGGTTTCTGGGCGCAATAGAATAGATTCAAGGCATAATGTACAGACAAAGGTATGGTAGGATGTGAGTACATTGGAGGTAAACCTAGGCATCGAGTAATGATGGGAGAGATATTGTCTCTAGAGACGTTTAACTTCTCTGCGCTACGGATCCCTTTTACGGGATCACTTTCCTAAACAACCCGCTAAAATTGCAGGGCGCCAAAAGCATAAATATTACTAAAAATATTTATAATCATGCAATCACAAGTGAAATATACCAAAACACAGCTTAGCTTGTTGTTAATCCACCTATCGTGTCAGATTTTGAAAATATGCTTTACAGCGAAAGAAATTTAAGCTTTTGTGAGTGTATCAATCAATGCTACAACAGCTAGCCCCAAATTAGCATGGTCACGAAAGTCAGAAAAGCAATAAAATTAATCGCTTACCTTTGATAATCTTCGGATGTTTGCACTCACGAGACTCCCAGTTACACAATAAATGTTCTTTTTGTTCGATAAATATTACTTTTATAACAAAAAAAACGCCATTTGGGTTGCGCATTATGTTGAGAAAACTACAGCCTCGTTCCGGTCCTGAAAGGAAGATGAAAATTCCCAAACGTATCAGATTAAAAAATATTACTAAACATATTTATAATCATGCAATCACAAGTGAAATATACCAAAACACAGCTTAGCTTGTTGTTAATCCATCTATCATGTCAGATTTTGAAAATATACTTTACAGCGAAAGACATCCAAGCTTTTGTGAGTGTAGCAATCAATGCTAGAACAGTTAGCCTTATATTAGCTTGGTTAGCTTGGTCACGAAAGTCAGAAAAGCAATAAAATGAATCGCTTACCTTTGATAATCTTCGGATGTTTGCACTCACGAGACTCCCAGTTACACAACAAATGTTATTTTTGTTCGATAAATATTACTTTTATCACAAAAAAACGCCATTTGGGTTGCGCATTATGTTCAGAAAACCAAAGCCTTGTTCCGTTCGACAAATTCCAAAAAGTATCCGTAATGGTCGTAGAAACATGTCAAATGTTTTTTATAATCAATCCTCAGGTTGTTTTTAACAAACATAATCGATAATATTTCAACCGGACCATAACCTATTCATTAAGAGAGAAAAGGAAAATGGGGAGCTCCTCTCTGGCGCGCAGGAACTATTCAGAGGACACCTGACTACTTTTGAAAAATGTCGCTCATTTTTCAAAATAAAAGCCTGAAACTATGTCTAAAGCCTGGTCACAGCCTGAGGAAGCCATTGGAAAAGGAGTCTGGTTGATACCCCTTTAAATGGAAGATAGACGGTCCAGGAAACACAGATTTAAAAAAAAAAAAAAGAATTATCACATTGAGCAGGGCTAGAGGCTCTACAGTGAAATAAGACAGTAATCACTAACCAGGACAGTAATTGACAAGGCATATTGATATTAGGGAGAGGCATGCATAGCCGAGTGATCATAGGGGTCCAGTGAGTGGTTGGGCTGGCTGGAGACACGGCAATTCAGACAGCTATCAGGCCGGGGCTAGCAAGCTAGCAGAAGGGCCTTAGAGGGACGTCGCGACGGAGGAAAGTATGTTTTAGCCTCCTCGTGCGGTGATGTTGATAGACCAGTTGTGATGGATTAGTAGGGTTCCGAGTCGCAGAGGGGTCCAAGTCCAATTGGCAAAATAGGTATAGTGGCCCAAGAAATTTTTCTATTCAAGCCAATACACAATGGCCTTCTCAAATAATTTCATTCATGTTTAATTTTTTGTCTACTACACATCCTGAAGTATAAACACCTGATCAAGGCAACAGTAATCAGCAGAATAAGAAGCACAACAGTCAGTAAAAACACCATTACATCTACAGAGTGGGAGGAGTACCAGGGGATTCTGTAGGACTCTGTACGCAGGTGAGCTGCACCTTTGTGTCTCATGACAAACTCAATCCAGAAGAGGGCAGTGTCCAGGGGCTCCATTGGCACGTCCCTGTGTAGCCTGGAGAGTCTCTGCATGTTCGTCCTGTAGGATGGCTCATTCAGAACTTCCTGTAAGGCCTGGGAGAATATGTTTCTATCTAGTGTTGCTAAATCCACAACCTTTGCTACACCCTTCACTTTCATTCTAGAAAGATTGTCAGGTTGGTCGAACACTAGAGGAAGGCCTACTATTGGAACACCGTGGTAGATAGCCTCGAAAATCCCATTTGTTCCTCCGTGAGCTACAAACAGCCTTGTCTTAGGGTGTCCTAACAGATCATTCTGAGGCATCCAGTCAACTAGTAAGGTGTTGTTTCCCAGAGTAGCTGGCCTTTCTCCTTTGTACCTCCAGATTACCTTCTGAGGCAGTTGGGCAAAAGCAGCAGCTATCTCATCAGCTATATCATGTGGAAGTTGTCCAATTAAAGTCCCCAAAGACATGATAATGATGCCCTGCACCCCAGAACTCTGAACAAACTCCTCCAGTTCTTGGGGAAGAGGCTTGGCAGGTTTACATTGGAACCCTCCCATATAGATAACATTAGGCATGGTGGGACGAGGGAACTCAAACACAAAGTCAACTCTCATGAGCCATAAATCAGCAGCTTGAAACAATGAGAAGTAGTCGACCTCAGGACCAAAGTAACGACTAACCAAAGCGGAATAATGAGGCCCCACTGTCTGTCTGTACAGATACTGCCTGATGACATAAACAAGGATGTTACGGACCCTCTGAAAAAAACTCATCTTGTCTGTTAACTCTGCAGCAGGAATTGGAACATAAGATAGCGGAGAGGGAGCAATAACAAAATGACCCTCACCAGCTATAGTCCATCTAACATTGAAAACAAGGGGCACATTTAAATAGTGTGCCAGCACAACGCCTCCCCCATTTAATGGGTCTGTCAGAACCAAGTCATACTTGGTTTCTCTAATAGACTGCATCAACTGTTTATTCTCTAACATTTTGATTACCATCTCACACACTTTGCGGTGGATTTCAAAAAACCCATTCTTCAACTCCATGTCCAAACTAAAACGAGTCCAAGCAGAGTTTCCCTCTCTCTTTATCTGTATTAGTCTTGACACAAATGAGCGAAAGAATTCCTCATCAGCTCCACCTGGAATATCAATTGTGATTGAACTGTAGTGAGGGGAGGTCTCCTTGATGTACCAGCTGGCTGATGGCCGTACTACTGACACACTGTGACCTCTTGAATGCAACGCTTCAATAATGACCTTCATGTTGACCCAGTGGCTGCCGTCTTGAGGAAACACCAGGACTTTCCCACCATGGACAGCAGGAATTGAGAGGGTCAACAGGGTAACAATGAAGATACTAGGGAGACACATCTTCACTAGCTGCTTCACATAAGCATGCATCAATTTTACCTGAAATATACAAAAATAAGGTCAAATAAATCTAATAAAATTATGTTTTGACATGAGAAGAATTAAAACAGGCCTACGTTTTTTTTCTTTAGGCTACAAATAAGTCCCTACACTGTCCACAATATTGATTGGCCTACTTTAAAGTTTAGAGTAATACAGTATAATCTTTCACTGTCAGAGAAATACTTTTTTTACATGAGAAAAAATAAAAACAGCATGATTGTGATGCTTAATTATAATTTTTTTCGCTACAAATAAGTCCCTACACTATCCACAATATTGATACTTTAAAGTTTAAACAACTTTTCATGACAAAAGATTGATTACGTAATACAGTATAATCTTTCATTCTGAGAGAGAAATACTTTTTCTTCTCCGATATAAATGTCTCTTGAACGTTAGGAAATTATCAAATTCTGTATATTTCGCAGAAGTGAAACCTATTTCACATCCTAATGTCAGGCTTCACGTTAACATTGTATTATATTTGACAGTAGCTCCGAATCAACAATCTGTCGTGAGTGTGAACAAACAACGTCACAACAGAATCCTTACATGCGGACTTAATATAATTGAAGGCTTACGTTCCGGTTTTCATCCAAAGAACAAAGAATTTGAAATGAAGCCTATTTCAGAGCCATTCTGGTTGTAAATCAATTCGTAGGTATTTGTAATAATCTCGGAAATCAGAGAGGAAGAGGCGAAATCAGTATAGACTCTAGACATCCGCGTTGGCTCCCACAATTTTCAAATGCTCCTTCTATTTCTGTTTTTCAAGACCGTAGACTTTCTCAGCACATTGAATGGGTGCGTTCGAGCCGATCGCTTTTATCAAGTTGCTCACCACCTTTCAAAGCTTAACTCGGTGATGCCTTAAACGGAACCCAAACCGGCTGCGCGCATTTGGCCATGATGCGCCATCGTGCATGAATTTATTTTGTCCCCCCACACCAAACAAGATCACGATTATCGAGGAGATAAAATACATTTGACTTTGCTATTCTGTCTTTATTAATTGAGCTGTTCTCTTTCTGAAAAGAGAAGATGTTTGTTTAAACACAGGCAGCTTTTAGGGAAGCACTGTTGTTTGGTAATACAGTGCCTTGCAAAAGTATTCATCCCTCTGGACGTTTGTCCTATTTTGTTGCATTACAACCTGTAATTTAAATGGATTTTTATTTGGATTTAATGTAATGGACATACACAAAATTGTTTAAATTGGTGAAGTGAAATGGAAAAAATAACTTGTTTCAAACAATTAAAAAAACGGAAAAGTGGTGCTTGCATATGTATTCACCCCCTTTGCTATGAAGCCCCTAAACAGGATCCGGTGCAACCAATTACCATCAGAGGTCACATAATTAGTTAAATAAAGTCCACCTGTGTGCAATCTAAGTGTCACATGATCTGTCACATTATCTCAGTATATATACACCTGTTCTGAAAGGCCCCAGAGTCTGCAACACCACTAAGCAAGGGACACCACCAAGCAAGCGGCACCATGAAGACCAAGGAGCTCTCCAAACAGGTCAGGGACAAAGTTCTGGAGAAGTACAGATCAGGGTTGGATTATAAAAAATATCTGAAACTTTGAACATCCCACGGAGCACCATTAAATCCATTATTTAAAAAATGGAAAGAATATGGCACCACAACAAACCTGCCAAGAGAGGGCCGCCCACCAAAACTCACGGACCAGGCAAGGAGGGCATTAATCAGAGAGGCAACAAAGAGACCAAAGATAACCCTGAAGGAGCTGCAAAGCTCCACAGCGGAGATTGGAGTATCTGTCCATAGGACCACTTTAGCCATACACTCCACAGAGCTGGGCTTTATGGAAGAGTGGCCAGAAAAAAAGCCATTGCTTACAGAAAAAAATAAGCAAACACGTTTGGTGTTCGCCAAAAAGCATGTTGTAGACTCCCCAAACATATGGAAGAAGGAACTCTGGTCAGATGAGACTAAAATTGAGCTTTTTGACCATCAAGGAAAACGCTATTTCTGGTGCAAACCAAACACCTTTCATCACCCCAAGAACCCCATTCCCACAGTGAAACATGGTGGTGGAAGCATCAAGCGGTGGGGATGTGTCACGTTCCTGACCTGTTTTCCGTTGTTTTTGTATTTTGTTTAGTATGGTCAGGGCGTGAGTTGGGGTGGGCATTCTATGTTATGTGTTTCTATGTTGGGTTCATGTTAACTAGCCTGATATGGTTCTCAATCAGGGACAGGTGTTTTACGTTTCCTCTGATTGAGAACCATATTTAGGTAGGCTGTTCACACTGTTTGTTTGTGGGTGATTGTTGCTGTGTCTGTGTTTGTTACACCACACGGTACTGTCTCGTTCATTTCGTTCTTTCCTGTTCGTGCGTTCTTCGTTTTATGTAGTTCTCATGTTCAGGTCTGTTTAACGTCGTTTGTTGTTTTGTAATTATCAAGTGTATTTTCGTGTCAGTGTTCGTCTTGTCAATTAAATTCATCATGTATTCATCACCCGCTGCGCCTTGGTCCACTCTCTCACCAAAAGACGACCGTTACAGAATCACCCACCAACAAAGGATCAAGCAGCGGGGTAACGGGCAGCAGCAACAGCGCAAGAAGGAGGAATGGACATGGGAGGACGTTTTGGACGGCAAGGGTTGCTACACATGGGAGGAGATCCTGGCTGGAAAAGATCGCCTCCCATGGGAACAACTGGAGGCAGTTAGGAGAGCAGAAGCAACCGGAGAGAGGAACCGGCGTTATGAAGGTACGCGGCTAGCACGGAAGCCTGTGAGTCAAGCCCAAAAATGTCTTGGGGGGGGGGGGGATAAAGAGTAGTGTGGCGAAGTCAGGTAGGAGACCTGCGCCAACTTCCCGATCTTACCGTGGAGAGCGAGAGTACGGGCAGACACCGTGTTATGCGGTAGAGCGCACGGTGTCTCCTGTACGTGTGCATAGCCCGGTGTGGTACATACCAGCTCCTCGTATCTGCCGGGCTAGATTGAGCATTGAGCCAAGTGCCATGAAGCCGGCTCTACATATATGGCCTCCAGTACGTCTCCTTGGGCCGGCTTACATGGCACCAGCCTTACGCATGGTGTCCCCGGTTCGCCTACATAGCCCGGTGCGGGTTATTCCACCTCCCCGCACTGGTCGGGCTACGGGGAGCATACAACCAGGTAAGGTTGGGCAGGCTCAGTGCTCAAGGGAGCCAGTACGCCTGCATGGTCCGGTATATCCGGCGCCACCTCCCCGCCCCAGCCCAGTACCACCAGTGCCTACACCACGCACCAGGCTTCCTGTGCGTCTCCAGAACCCTGTTCCTCCTCCACGCACTAGCCCTGTGGTGCGTGTCTCCAGCCCAGTACATCCAGTTCCGGTACCACGCACCAAGCCTCCTGTGCGCCTCCAGTCATGAGCTGCCCTCCAGTCATGAGCTGCCCTCCAGTCATGAGCTGCCCTCCAGTCATGAGCTGCATCTAGTCCGAAGCAACCATTCAGTCCAGAGCTGCCTCTCTGTCCGGAGTTGCCCCTCTGTCCTGAGCTGCCCCTCTGTCCTGAGCTACCCCTCTGTCCTGAGCTACCTCTCTGTCCTGAGCTACCTCTCTGTCCTGAGTTGTCTCCTCTATTTAGGAGGGGCCTTGGTGAAGGTTCCTGGACCAGGGTCGGGGGCGAGGGTCGCCACTCAAGGGACGCTAAGGAGGGGGACAAAGACAATGGTGGAGTGGTGTCCTCGTCCTGCGCCGGAGCCGCCACCGCGGACAGATGCCCACCCAGACCCTCCCCTTGCGTTTTAGGGGTGCGCCCGGAGTTCGCACCTTGAGGGGGGGGGGGGTTCTGTCACGTTCCTGACCTGTTTTCCGTTGTTTTTGTATTTTGTTTAGTATGGTCAGGGCGTGAGTTGGGGTGGGCATTCTATGTTATGTGTTTCTATGTTGGGTTCATGTTAACTAGCCTGATATGGTTCTCAATCAGGGACAGGTGTTTTACGTTTCCTCTGATTGAGAACCATATTTAGGTAGGCTGTTCACACTGTTTGTTTGTGGGTGATTGTTGCTGTGTCTGTGTTTGTTACACCACACGGTACTGTCTCGTCTCGTTCATTTCGTTCTTTCCTGTTCGTGCGTTCTTCGTTTTATGTAGTTCTCATGTTCAGGTCTGTTTAACGTCGTTTGTTGTTTTGTAATTATCAAGTGTATTTTCGTGTCAGTGTTCGTCTTGTCAATTAAATTCATCATGTATTCATCACCCGCTGCGCCTTGGTCCACTCTCTCACCAAAAGACGACCGTTACAGGATGTTTTTCATCGGCAGGGACTGGGAATCGGGTCAGAATTGAAGGAATGATGGATGGCGCTAAATACAGGGAATTTCTTGAGGGAAACCTGTTTCAGTCTTCCAGAGATTTGAGACTGGGACGGAGGTTCACCTTCCAGCAGGACAATGCGCCTTAGCATACTGCTAAAGCAACACTCGAATGGTTTAAGGGGAAACATTTAAATGTCTTGGAATGGCCTAGTCAAAGCCCAGACCTCAATCCAATTGAGAATCTGTGGTATGACTTAAAGATTGTTGTACACCAGTGGAACCCATCCAACTTGAAGGAGCTGGAGCAGTTTTGCCTTGAAGAATTGGCAAAAATCCCAGTGGCTAGATGTGCCAAGCTTACAGAGCCAAACCCCAAGAGACTTGCAGCTGTAATTGCTGTTAAAAGTGGCTCTACAAAGTATTGACTTTGGGGGGGTGAATAGTTATGCATGCTCAAGTTTTCAGTTTTTTTGTCTTATTTCTTGTTTGCTTCACAATAAAAATTATTTTGCATCTACAAATGATACGAACCCCCCCAAAAAATCTATTTTAATTCCAGGTTGTAAGGCAACAAAATAGGAAAAATTTCAAGGGTGGTGAATACTTTCGCAAGCCATTGTACAACGGACGAGTAGCCAGCAGTTGAAGCTTACAGTTTTCTGCATCAGTAGAGCAGCTGCCTGGGTAGGAAAAGTAACTTTTGAAAGTGCCATGCTTAGATTCATAAGGATGTCTAAGATGTAATTATTCTTGTCTCACCTAGGGTGGCAGAACATCCAGGGCATTGGTGATTTTATCAATGTATTCAGATAGCCTAATATTTTCAATGTTATTAACATTGAACTGATAATACAGCCTACTAACCAGATGTGTTAAAAATTGTGTTTAATTTGTAGCATAGGCCTATTATTTGGGCTGATATTATGTTCTGTTCCTCCAACTTTTATTTGATTTTTTTTTTTTGTCTCGGCTAAGGCTGCATAACGTCTAAGACCGGCCCTGCTATTATGCAATAAGCATTGTTATAGAACGCTTGATATAACCTGGATACGTTTTATGTATTTACTTCAAAATATAAAGCAAACAATAGATGTCATTTTAATTAACAAAGGGTATGTTATACCCTCACTCAATTCGAGCCCTGGTCTTAGTCAAACACACCAAGCCCTTCCCAGACATTTAATCAGTGCATGCGATAGTACTTGAGTATTTGGCTATACCGTCATCAATGGATAGGATAAATGTGTCTGTCAAACAGGTAGGATTACCACTTATTTATTGGGGGATGAAGAAATAAGATCCAATTATATTTAACCCCTGCATCGGAGAGTTACAATGTTGCTATCACTATGAATCCTACTACCTATAGTAGGAAAACGAGTTTCTTATTCATAATATCACACCTGTTATCACAAATGGCACGACCCCATAATTGTTACAATTACAACAATAAAAGTAACTCTTTTATATAACGTATTTGACATATATTGTCATAGTTCTGTACAACTGTAAAACAGAGTAAGATCATTTGAGTTTTGGAAACAACTGCTTTCATAAATGCATTGCGGGCCTCGTTTCGCTGGAGCAGTGTAAAATAAGCGTCATGTCAATGACCCAGCCTTAACGAATTTCGTTTAGTTACATGTTGCATTTGATTGTCCAACATCAGTTTCAGACATTTATTTATTTAATCTCCACCTAGAGTGGCCTCTTGCCACTGCTGTGGTGCTGCATTGCAATCAGTGATGTTTTCTCTCCGTAGCTGTCCATGGTCCTGGAATCAAATCATCTGAGTTTGCTTGGACACCAGCCTGATCTCCAGCTCCTTCCACCTCTGGAAACTATTTAGGTGGTCATGCGACTTCTCATGCGAGCTGAGTAGGTGGCACAGATTGTTCCAGTCCCTGCTTCCATCCCTGGCCAGCGCAGATGTGCACTCGTGTGAGAAAAGTTTGCAGCAAGAACAGAAGGCTGCATCGTTTTTGGAATAGATACGCCTTGGTCTCTCCACTCTCTCCCCGTTCGCTATCCCCCTATTGTAGTGGGCCACCGAAAACTTTCGTTGCCCCTCATCTCTTGGGGAATTCCCCTCCTTATCCCGATGTGGCCCAGCCTGCACTAATATATCCCGTAAAGATCCATTCCTATATTTTGGCCCCTCACCAGGATCTTTTATGTTTTTTGTCTGGGAGTCGGATTTAGCAGCAGCACCACCACTGTCATCCGGGACCGAGTCTGGGATAGTAGGGTCTTCGCCGACATTGTTTGGAGGTGTGGCTAGGCCTGGTGCGACCACATGTTCTTGTCCAGCCAGAGAGCTTTCATCATTGGTGGAAGTGCATGCTCGGACTCCTCTGGTTTGCCCTCTTCGCTGCTTGAATCAGCGAACGGGGGCTCGTCGTTCTCGGCGAATGAATGGCCTGTCCTCCTAGGCTGTCATTCTCCACACCGGCTGATGGACATTGCTGCACGCTGATCAATTTCACCAGCGAATCTCTTTAGTTTACAGATTGTGCCTTTTTTCTCATTGTTTAAAAAAAATATTCGCTTCCTGATAGTTTGTCTCTTAGACATGGTAGCAAATTGTTTCAAATCTCTATAGATTACTTTTAGCTAAAATTATATCCACTAGTAGTAGCTAGCTAACATTAATCGTCTTCTTCACACACAAACATGAAAAAAAATACAATCGGCAGATTAATTTGTATTAATGTTTCACAGTTGGATATTCACAGTTGGATTTATATATATTATATATAAACACACACATCACCATAGCTACCAGGATAGTGGGAGTGAATTTCGTGAGAAGCGGGAATGGGGTGGGGGCGGGAACTGCAGCAACGCTATGAGTTGGTGGCTGGGGTGCAGCGGGCGGTGTAGTAGCGGATCATGGGCCCCGGAGGACCGCAGCCAATGGTCAAAATTCCGCCCCAATTTCAAGTGCTGCCACAGGCGGCGGGCTAATCTTTCCTAATGGGAGGGCCGACCCTGTATAATGGGGATAGAAATTGTCTGACTTGAGCCTACATGTCAACTGCATGAACTTCACATAAATCATGTGATCAAAGGTCATGCATTTGTACTGCAAGTTTCTGCAGTGGCTCTTCATCAACTTCAACCTGCAGCCATCGCCTCCATTGTGGGAGGCTCTATTGTCAACCAATCATTAGGGTGTTTTTGTTTGATCCACGCAAAAGAAATAATGATATTTGAGGCTCTCTAAATTGATTGTATGCAAACAACGTACACATGTGATTTCAGTGTGTGAGTGTGTGGTATGCGGGTTGGAGACATTTTATTTCGACATTATAAAGGAAAACGATTATAATGGCAACTCTGCCATGTTGATCTGAGCCTTCTACACTATGCCTTGATTACACCTTTAATGCGCCAAATGGTACGCAGCATCATCTGTATATGTGTGCAACAAAAGTTCAACATAATTAATGCACCACACAGAACACACTGAAACTGCTTCTCAAACGCAATGCTTCAAGGCAAACGTAGCGTTCCATTGGAAAGAATGTACTTTGCAAAAACACTGTCGGTGTGATCGAGGAGTTACCACTAAAAAATATTCCGTTGTGCGCGATACCAGTTATCATACATATGTGCATCTGTCATGTCTTTGCATTTTTATTGAACCTTTATTTAACTAGGCAAGTCAGTTAAGAACAAATTCTTATTTACAATGACGGCCTACCAGACGGCAAAAGGCCTCCTGCGGGGGCTGGGATTTTTAAAAAATAAAAAAGGAGGATAATACAGTAAGGCACTAAAGTAATACTGCAAAAAAAACAGAGAGCAAATGAATACACTTTTTGGCCTAAATGCATAGCATAATGTTTGGGGCAAATCCAACACAACACAGTAACTGCCTCCTTATTTTCAAACATGGTTGTGGCTGCATCATAGTATGGGTATATTTGACATCGGCAAATAGGGAGTATTTCAGTATAAAAAGAAACGTTATGGAGCTAAGCACACGCAAAATCCTAGAGGAAAACCTGCTTCAGTCTGCTTTACATCAGAGACAAAGGTCTTAGAGACTTACCCAAGAAGACTCAGAGCTGTAATCGATGCCAAAGGTGATTCTAACATGTATAAACTCAGCTAGCTGAATACTTATGCAAAGAATATATTTTAGTTATTACATTTTTATTCATCTTGAAAATGTTTAAGAATTTTTCTTCCACTGACATTACAGAGTATGTTGTGTAGATTGTTGACAAAAAATAGCAATTAAATCCATTTCAATCCCACTTTGTAACACAATAAAATGGGAAGAAATCCAAGGGGTATGAATACTTTTGCAAGGCGCTTTATACAGTGACTTCGGAAAGTATTCACACCCCTTGACCTTTTCCAAATTGTGTTACTTTACAGCAGGGGTGGGCAATTCCAGTCCTCGAGGGCCTGATTGGTGTCACAGTTTTGTCCCAGCTCCAGCCAACACACCTGACTCCAATAATCACCTAATTTCAATGGTCAGTTTAGAATGCAATTTGATTAATCAGCTGTGTTTGCTAGGGATGGAGAAAAAGTGTGACACCAATCAGGCCCTCGAGGACTGGAGTTGCCCACCCCTGCTTTACAGCCTTATTGTAACGCTCGTCTTCCTCCTCGTCTGAGGATGAGCAAGGATCGGACCAAAATGCAGCGTGGTTTGAATACATACTTTTTAAAATAATAATAACGAAGACGAAAAACACTTGATAAACTACAAAACAACAAAACGACGTGAACAGACCTGAACATGAGAACATAAAATATGAACGCACGAACAGGAACAAACGAACGAACGAAACGAAACAGTACCGTGTGGTGAACAAACACAGACACAGCAACAATCACCCACAAACAAACAGTGAGAACAGCCTACCTTAATATGGTTCTCAATCAGAGGAAACGTAAAACACCTGTCCCTGATTGAGAACCATATCAGGCTAGTTGACAACCCAACATAGAAACACATAACATAGAATTCCCACCCAGCTCACGTCCTGACCAACTAAACAAGACTAAACAAAGGAAATAAGGTCAGGGACGTGACAGTACCCCCCCCCCCCAAGGTGCGGACTCCGGCCGCAAAACCTGACCTATAGGCGAGGGTCTGGGTGGGCATCTGTCCACGGTGGCGGCTCTGGCTCTGGACGTGGTCCCCACCCCACCATAGTTAATCCCCGCTTCCGTGGCCTCCTCCTAATGGCTACCCTCCATATTAACCCCACTGGATTAAGGGGCAGCACCGGACTAAGGGGCAACACCGGACTGAGGGGCAGCTCCGGACTGAGGGGCGGCTCCGGACTGAGGGGCGGCTCCGGACTGAGGGGCGGCGCCGGACTGAGGGGCGGCTCCGGACTGAGGGGCGGCTCCGGACTGATTGAAGGCTCTGGCAAGTCATGGCTGGCTGACGGCTCTGGCAGGTCATGGCTGGCTGACGGCTCTGGCAGGTCATGGCTGGCTGACGGCTCTGGCAGGTCATGGCTGGCTGACGGCTCTGGCAGGTCATGGCTGGCTGACGGCTCTGGCAGGACATGGCTGACTGACGGCTCTGGCAGGTCATGGCTGGCTGACGGCTCTGGCAGGTCATGCATGGCTGGCTGACGGCTCTGGCAGGTCATGGCTGGCTGACGGCTCTGGCAGGTCATGGCTGGCTGACGGCTCTGGCAGGTCATGGCTGGCTGACGGCTCTGGCAAGTCATGTCTGGCGGGCGGCTCTGGCGGCTCCTGTCTGGCGGGCGGCTCTGGCGGCTCCTGTCTGGTGGGCGGCTCTGGCGGCTCCTGTCTGGCGGGCGGCTCTGGCGGCTCCTGTCTGGCGGGCGGCTCTGGCGGCTCCTGTCTGGCTGACGGCTCTGGCGGTTCCTGTCTGGCGGACGGCTCTAGCGGCTCCTGACTGACGGACGGCTCTGGCGGCTCAGGACAGACGGGCGGCTTTGAAGGCTCAGGATAGCAGGGCGGCTTTGAAGGCTCAGGACAGACGGGCGGCTTTGAAGGCTCAGGACAGACGGGCGGCTTTGAAGGCTCAGGACAGACGGGCGGCTTTGAAGGCTCAGGACAGACGGGCGGCTCAGACGGCGCTGGGCAGACGGGCGGCTCAGACGGCGCTGGGCAGACGGACAGCTCAGACAGCGCTGGGCAGACGGGCAGTGCAGGCGGCGCTGGGCAGACGGCAGACTCTGGCCGGCTGAGGCACACAGTAGGCCTGGTGCGTGGTGCCGGAACTGGTGGTACCAGGCTAAGGACACGCACCTCAAGGCTAGTGCGGGGAGCAGCAACAGGGCGCACAGGGCTCTGGAGATGCACAGGAGGCTTGGTGCGTGGTGCCGGAACTGGTGGTACCGGGCTGGAGACACGCACCACAGGGCGAGTGCGTTGAGGAGGAACTTGGCTCTGGAGATGCACTGGAAGCCTGGTGCGTGGTGTAGGCACTGGTGGTAATGGGCTGGGGCGGGGAGGTGGCGCCGGATATACCGGACCGTGCAGGCGTACTGGCTCCCTTGAGCACCGAGCCTGCCCAACCTTACCTGGTTGAATGCTCCCCGTAGCCCGACCAGTGCGGGGAGGTGGAATAACCCGCACTGGGCTGTGTTGGCGAACCGGGGACACCATGCGTAAGGCTGGTGCCATGTATGCCGGCCCGAGGAGACGCACTGGAGAACAGACGCGTTGAGCCGGCTTCATGGCACCTGGCTCAATGCCCAATCTAGCCCGGCCGATACGAGGAGCTGGGATGTACCGCACCGGGCTAAGCCCACGTACAGGAGACACCGTGCGCTTTACCGCATAACACGGTGTCTGCCCGTACTTTCGCTCTCCACGGTAAGCTCGGGGAGTTGGCGCAGGTCTCCTACCTGACTTCGCCACACTCCCTTGTAGCCCCCCCCCCAATACATTTTTGGGCTTGACTCACGGGCTTCCTACCGCGTCGTCGTGCTGCCTCCATTCGCCGTTATCCCTCCTCACACTGCTCCAGAGAATCCCAGGCGGGCTCCGGCATTCTCCCTGGGACGATCGCCCACCTGTCGATCTCCTCCCACGTAGTGTAATCCAGACTCTGCTCCCATGTCCATTCCTCCTTGCGCTGCTCCTGCTGCCGCTGCCTGTTACCACGTTGCTTGGTCCTTGGTTGGTGGGTGATTCTGTAACGCTCGTCTTCCTCCTCGTCTGAGGATGAGCAAGGATCGGACCAAAATGCAGTGTGGTTTGAATACATACTTTTTAAAATAATAATAACGAAGACGAAAAACACTTGATAAACTACAAAACAACAAAACGACGTGAACAGACCTGAACATGAGAACATAAAACATGAACGCACGAACAGGAACAAACGAACGAACGAACGAAACGAAACAGTACCGTGTGGTGAACAAACACAGACACAGCAACAATCACCCACAAACAAACAGTGAGAACAGCCTACCTTAATATGGTTCTCAATCAGAGGAAACGTAAAACACCTGCCCCTGATTGAGAACCATATCAGGCTAGTTGACAACCCAACATAGAAACACATAACATAGAATGCCCACCCAGCTCACGTCCTGACCAACTAAACAAGACTAAACAAAGGAAATAAGGTCAGGAACGTGACACTTATTCTAAAATGGATTAAATAAAATAAATCCTCAGCAAGCTACACAAAATACCCCATAATGACAAAGTGAAAACAGGTTTTTAGAAATGTTTGCTAACTTATTAACAATAAAAAACAGAAATACCTTATTCACATAAGAATTCATACCCTTTGCTGTGAGACTCAAAATTGAGCTCAGGTGCATCTTATTTCCATTAATCATCCTTGAGATGTTTCTACAACTTTGAGTCCACCTGTGGTAAATTCAATTGATTGGACATGATTTGGAAGGCACACACCTGTCTACATAAGGTTCCACAGTTGACAGTGCATGTCAGAGCAAAAACCAAGTCAAGAGGTCGAAGGAAATGTCTGTAAAGCTCCGAGACAAGATTGTGTCACGGTACAGATCTGGGGAAGGGTACCAAACATTTTTTTGCAGCATTGAAGGTCTCCAAGAACACAGTGGCCTCCATCATTCTTAAATGGAAGAAGTTTAGAACCACCAAGACACTTCCTAGAGCTGGCCGCCCGGCCAAACTGAGCAATCGGGTGAGAAGGGCCTAGGTCAGGGAGGTGACCAAGAACTCGATGGTCGCTCTGACAGAGCTCTAGAGTTCCTCTGTGGAGATGGGAGATACAACAAATTGGAATTCGTAACATATCATACACAAATTCGTAACATATCATCCGAATTGTCATTCGTAACATATCATACGAAATGGATGATGGTCATTCACAAATGAATGCATGCCATACAAAACGTAACATATCATACTAAATGGACTATCTTGGATTCATGTACGGAATAATACAAAATGCTCTGAGACCAGGTTGCAGCCTGGGAAATCCCAGAACTAGTGCAACATCACTGGAACATTGTTAATGTGGAAATCAACCCGTCTGCCTAGGATGACTAAAATGATCCTGAATGAATGGTAAATAATGATGAGTAAGAAAGTTACACAGGGTCAAAGATCATACCTCAAGACATGCTAACCTCTCACCATTGCCAATAACAGTGGAGGTCAGCATGTCTTAAGGGTATGATCTTGCATAAAGTACGTTACGTTGAACTGGGTGAATAGAATGTAAATAAGTCATCCAATATGCTGTAATAGAAATAAAGCCATGCACGTCAACATAATAATTGAGCTCCCTAATCTTAAACTGCATCACTGATTGACATTATAGAAGTAACTCGTGTTTAATTCTACCCCACATGATAGGGAGAATTGGATACATTGGAACCTTGCAATATAAATAACATTATGCATGGTGGGAGGGAGCTTAAACACAAAGTCATCTCTCATGAGCCATAGATCAGCCCCCTGTAATAATGCATAGAAGTCCAAACCTGGTTGGAAAAACTCATCACAAACAGCCTGGTAATGTGGCTGGAGAGTCAACCTGTCGTAAACAGTAAATAGCAAATAGAAAAGCATATTCTTTACTCTCTCTCTGTGAAAGTCATTTTGTCTGAGTGCCCTGATAAAGTTATTAAAATGTACAACATTGGTGATGACGCAAAGTTAAATGTCCCTCTCCACTGGTTATCCACCATACATTGTAGACTCAATTATTTGACAGACCTTGTAACCATGAACAGAAAATCTCTCAATGAGAGAGAGAGTTCAATAAACTAATCTGAGTGAATCAATGTTTCTGTGTTTGTGGACTTTCACCTACATGTTGTTTTTAATCTCTCATAAGAATGTTACAGAATAACTACATGTTCACTCATTCTCCAATCGAATGTGTTCCCAGATATAAATACTTAGGCATTAGGATATGTATGGATTTGACATAAAAAACAAGTAGATGAGCTGGTTAAGAAGCTAAGATTTAAAGTTGACTTTTTCTACAGAAACAGATGGTGTCTTTCTCTAAGCAGTAGGAAGCAGGTTATTCAGTCAACCTTTTTATCTGTTCTTGAATATGGTGATATTAATTATCAAAGTGCAGCTGCTACTACTCTTAAACCTTCAGATGCCATATACCATAGTGCACTTCGTTTTGTTACAGGTGACAGTTCTGATAGTCATCCCTGTATCCTGTATCACAAGGTTGGCTGAACGTCACTAAAGACCCGTAGATCTCTACATTACTCCCTTTATGTTTACAAGGCCCTACTTTATAAACTTCAGTCTTATCTAACTTTGCTGTTGAAGTATACACACCTGAGTTGCCTAACCTGTTCACAGGATTGGTTAACTGTTGAGGTTCCTAGGGTCTCCAAAGCTAGGTAAATCTGCTTTTAGTTTTAATGCACCATATTGAATGCACCATTTGCAAATGTATAACGTTTAATACAAAGATTGTTCCTCTCTCTATATCAATTACTTTCTTTATGATTGGCTTTACAAATTCCTCATCCATAGCATCAGTGACAGGTATTGTAATAGAACTGTAGTAGGACGACTCTTGTTTGATGTACCAACTTTTTGTCGTTCGTACCACTGTGATGGTGTGTCCCTGAGAGTGAAGAGCCTTGATCAGAATGTCCATGTTAACCCATTGACTTCCCTCCCCGGGAAAGACCAGCAACTTCCCACCATGGCAAACTGAACCACACATAATCAACAGAATTATAAATAGGCACAAGTCATGTTTCCAATTATCATTTATCTGAAATATATAACAAACAGAGCTAGGAAATCATATTCAGTTTGTATGACACATTGAACAGATTTTGACATATAGTCAGTTAGCTGACTATATATTCTCATTTATGTACAAGCATTTCGCTACACCCGCGATAATATCTGCTAAATATGCGTATGTGAACAATAAATACAATTTGATATGATTGAAATCATGAAAGACCATGAAAGCTGTTCTCAATAGTGCATAATTAATTATCTATCGGGTTTTGAGAGTTTGAGACAATGAAGATGAAACTTTATTCTTCATTTAGATTCACGTTTGATACAGTATGTAAACAATATCTCACAATACATTACATCCTTGCCAATGAACATTAACTTAACGTAATTATTATTAGCTTATTCAGTCTGGAGGTAAGATGTAGTGAAATGTTACATGTAAAATGTGTAGCTTACTTTGGCTTTTGTGTGGCATGTTGGTTTATAAGGGTTAGGTCAAGGTCAAAGTACTGCTTTTAAGAGAACCTTTCCAGTTGTTAAATTTACCAATGAATTTAGGCTTTTCTGAGGGCAAAAGGAGGGAAATATACTCTCTGTATTTCTAAGTGAACAAAAAACTAAGTGAGGCTTCCAAGCAGAGTCCATTAGAGAAAAGTCAGACAATAGAAGCACTTCTTCTGCTCTATGCAGACCACCTTGGTTGGCTTATTTATTGCAGATCAATGCTGTCATTTTATAAGCATCAGAATAAAAATCCCTTCACATTCCTCCTCGGATCTCACAGGATCATATTACCTCTGAATTATCAACCCTTCTTGAATGAATGAAGAATGATGTTGTGGTTAAAGTTTGTATAACGACAAACTGAAAGTTCTTTGTTCTTTTGAAATGACCTCCGCAATTGAAAAAAAGAACAAACCAATGAGGGACAAGGTGTTGTTGGCAAACATCTAAGCTGCATGATATCTTTATTAAAAGTTAGAGCTCCTTAACGGTCTTCTGGAGAATCAACATCTACATCAGTTTAACTTTTACACACAAAGAAAGCAGCTACACACAACTATAACAGCATTCATTTTAAAGTGCACATTTGGACTTTCCTATTCAAACCTTTGATTAAATGGGCTGAACAGTTAAAGTACAGTTGTTAGTTTAGCAAAATCTTCAAAAAGCAAATAGATAAAACATCTGTCAACAATACTGTATGCCTACATAAATGCCACATATATTTGTCATTTGAAGAAACAGTATAATGAGTGAGACAACAAGTAAAAACATATTGTTGTACCACACTATGTACAGATGAAACCCATAATCATTCCTCTTTCATTTTAATTTTCAAATATGACCTGCAACAGAAACATCTGATAATGCCAATGAAAACCAGCAGAGTAAATAACACAACAGCCAGTAAAAACACCATTACATCTACAGAGTGGTACGAGTACCAGGGCATTCTGTAGGACTCAGTACGCAGGTGAGCAGCACCTTTGTGTCTCATGACAAACTCAATCCAGAAGAGGGCAGTGTCCAGGGGCTCCATTGGCACGTCCCTGTGTAGCCTGGAGAGTCTCTGCATGTTCGTCCTGTAGGATGGCTCATTCAGAACTTCCTGTAAGGCCTGGGAGAATATGTTTCTATCTAGTGTTGCTAAATCCACAACCTTTGCTACACCCTTCACTTTCATTCTAGAAAGATTGTCAGGTTGGTCGAACACTAGAGGAAGGCCTACTATTGGAACACCGTGGTAGATAGCCTCGAAAATCCCATTTGTTCCTCCGTGAGCTACAAACAGCCTTGTCTTAGGGTGTCCTAACAGATCATTCTGAGGCATCCAGTCAACTAGTAAGGTGTTGTTTCCCAGAGTAGCTGGCCTTTCTCCTTTGTACCTCCAGATTACCTTCTGAGGCAGTTGGGCAAAAGCAGCAGCTATCTCATCAGCTATATCATGTGGAAGTTGTCCAATTAAAGTCCCCAAAGACATGATAATGATGCCCTGCACCCCAGAACTCTGAACAAACTCCTCCAGTTCTTGGGGAAGAGGCTTGGCAGGTTTACATTGGAACCCTCCCATATAGATAACATTAGGCATGGTGGGACGAGGGAACTCAAACACAAAGTCAACTCTCATGAGCCATAAATCAGCAGCTTGAAACAATGAGAAGTAGTCGACCTCAGGACCAAAGTAACGACTAACCAAAGCGGAATAATGAGGTCTCGTTGTCTGTCTGTACAGATACTGTCTGATGACATAAACAAGGATGTTACGGACACGCTCAAAGAAACTCATCTTGTCTGTTAACTCTGCAGCAGGAAATGGAACATAAGATAGCGGAGAGGGAGCAATAACAAAATGACCCTCACCAGCTATAGTCCATCTAACATTGAAAACAAGGGGCACATTTAAATAGTGCGCCAGCACAACGCCTCCCCCACTTAATGGGTCTGTCAGAACCAAGTCATACTTGGTTTCTCTAATAGACTGCATCAACTGTTTATTCTCTAACATTTGGATTACCATCTCACACACTTTGCGGTGGATTTCAAATAACCCGTCCTTCAACTCCATGTCCAAACTAAAACGAGTCCAAGCAGAGTTTCCCTCTCTCTTTATCTGTATTAGTCTTGACACAAATGAGCGAAAGAATTCCTCATCAGCTCCACCTGGAATATCAATTGTGATTGAACTGTAGTGAGGGGAGGTCTCCTTGATGTACCAGCTGGCTGATGGCCGTACTACTGACACACTGTGACCTCTTGAATGCAACGCTTCAATAATGACCTTCATGTTGACCCAGTGGCTGCCGTCTTGAGGAAACACCAGGACTTTCCCACCATGGACAGCAGGAATTGAGAGGGTCAACAGGGTAACACTGAAGATACCAGGGAGACACATCTTCACTAGCTGCTTCACATAAGCATGCATCAATTTTACCTGAAATATACAAAAATAAGGTCAAATAAATCTAATAAAATTATGTTTTGACATGAGAAGAATTAAAACAGGCATACGTTTTTTTTCTTTAGGCTACAAATAAGTCCCTACACTTTCCACAATATGATTGGCATACTTTAAAGTATAGACAAGTTATGTCAAAAAGTTGATTACGTAATACAGTATAATCTTTCACTCTGAAAGAGAAATACGTTTTTGTTTTTACATGAGAAAAATTAAAACAGGCTTGATTGTGATGCCTAATTTTTTTTTTTACGCTACATATAAGTCTCTACACTATCCACAATATTGACACTTTAAAGTTTAAACATCTTTTCATAACAAAAGGTTGATTACGTAATTCAGTATAGTCTTTCATTCTGAGAGAGAAATACTTTTTTCTCCGATATAAATGTCTCTTGAACCTTAGGAAATTGTCAAATTCTGTAGATTTTGCCGAGGTGAAACCTATTTCACTTCCTAATGTTAGGCTACACGTTAACATTCTATTATTGTAGCTCCGAATTAACAATCTGTCCTGAGTATGAACAAACAACGTTACGACAGAATCCATACATGCGGAGCTCATTTAATTGAATGCTTACGTTCCGGGTTTCATCCAAAGAACAAAGAATTTGAAATGAAGGCTATTTCAGAGCCCGTCTGGCTGCAAATCAGTTCGTAGGTATTTGTAATAATCTCGGAAATCAGAGAGGAAGAGGCGAAATCAGTATAGACTCTAGACATCCGCGTTGGCTCCCACAATGTTCAAATGCTCCTTCTATTTCTGTTTTCAAGACCGTAGACTTGTCAGCACATTAGAGAGATTAAAGTAGATGTCACGCGTCAAAATTTTGATTGATGACCCTATGTGAACCTATGTGAACGCTATGTGAACCCTAAGTCCTGATGACGTGTGCATGCCCAAGGGCTGCCGGTCAGGCAAGCCTGGTGGTTAGGTGGGGGCTGGTTGGGTGAGTAAGGGTCCAGATGTCACGTGTCAAATTTGATTGATGCCCCTAAGTCCGGCTGTCAAAATTTGATGGATGCCCCTAAGTCCGGCTGTCAAAATTTGATTGATGACCCTAAGTCCTGTTGTAGGAGGCCTGCACATATTTGGGCTTCCGGTCAGGACATCCTGGCAGGGGTGGGGGTCTTTGGGTTGAGTAAGGGTCCAGTTGTCAGGTCAACCGGTAATGATTTATGACCCAAGCCTGATTTATGACCCTATGTAATGATTTATGACCCTAAGTCATGTAGAAGGGTGCATGCCAATATTTGGGTTTCAGGTCAGGACAACGTGGTGGTTAGGGGGGTAGGGTTGGGGGGGGGTTGAGTAAGTGACCAGGTGTCAGGTCAACCTGTTTCTCACGGTTTGGGGTGGTTAATGCCCCTTATAAAGCCCCAGAACAATTCCTGTTTAAGAGTGCACAAGATCTTAAGAATAACCATGGATTTTGGGATTGGTGACAAAGAAGTGATGACTGTAACAACTGAAGCAGGCCCTCGGGTTGCCCATAGAGCAAGGGCAAAGTATCAACCCGCAATATATGATGCGCCAAAAAAACGTTTTTTAAATGTGTATAGAACCCAAATACCTCCAGCAAATGCTCTGACAGATCAAGTGTTGATGTCTAATGGTCAGCAGTGGGGGTATCGGTTTGATTACCTGGCCTGTAGAGTGACCCTCTATACGGTAGCTGAAGGAGAAGAATATACAGACCAGACTGTAGGCTTGGAATATGGTGTTGAAGACTGGTCGGTTTTTCGCAAGGTTGTGTGTCCTGAACTGAGCCTTATCACCAAGGGGTATAGTGTGTTCACGGGCCACGAGACCCGTTGGGAAGGTACCCCTGACTCCTCAGGACAAATATTTCACAGGGTGAAAATACAAAGACAGAATGGCCGTCCGTGCGGCTGCGTGGAGTTCTATATCGGCAACGAGGCAATCCGAAACCACAACATTAGGGGTGGTGGCCTGACTGGGGATACCCGACTGCGTCTGCTTATTCCTTTTAAGAGTTGGGATGTAATGGAATTGAAAATGTTGCAACCGTTGGATGCTCTCTTTGTACAGAGCCAACAGCGTCAGAGCCTTGTTCATTTAAAGAAGTGCATAATATATACGAATCGTAAAGATTACGATGCAAAAGAGCCTCAAGAAGATACAGCGTCAGAAGAAAACTAAGTAAGCGGATGCTTTAACCACGCCCCCCCCCCAGATACCCAATGGCCTTGTTCTACAATAAAAAGAAAGAAGCAGCCAGTTCTTCATTTCAGCATACACCATGGATCTCCAGACCATCTACGTGGACGCATCTACGTCATGGGGGCCCGACACTAAGGACTCTATGCCACGAAGCCCTACACTCTACGCACCCCTGGCACGACCCGTGACACCCCCGACATTTACACAGCCGGAGGATGTGTTTGATGGGGTGGCCAGTACTATTTTTGTGGATACCATCAAGGCCTCTGTAGCTACACTTTTAGACGTGGTGATTGGCGAATATATACGAGAAAAATGCATCGGCTGTGAGATCAATCATCCCAGCCAGCGTCGTCATCCTTGCCTCTACGACCCGCCTAGATACTACTTTTTCAATCATTTTGAGGAGCTGGTGAAAAGACTGTGGTCCTGCCGTTTTATACCAGCGCTGGTCATCGCCCTGGAGTCTATGGGTATTGTGCCGTCTATCCCTAGAGTTTACGGGGTAACCGAAGCCTTCCTACATGAACTGAAGGAGGCCATCTTCATCCACGAGAAACTCAAAGAAATCCGACACACCCTGGTGGACGACAACAAATACCGGGAAGCTGTGGTGGCTGATGTGATGCTTTTCTGGCTCAATAAATCCCAAGAGACCGAGTGACATTTTGTTATTTAGAGCTATGGGTAACTATGTGTCTACGATGTTTGAGCGAATAAATACCTTTTTTCTTTTGAGAGACCTTACATATGTTATGCATCAGATTATTGAAAATAAAGTGAACAAGGGATCGTTCTACACGACACACAATACCTGGGCTAATGTAGAGCGTTTGCTGAAAATGGAGCAAATCATGAAACAGGTCCGACATACGGGCGAGAGTTTACAATGGACACATATGGTATCAAGGCTTGTTGAGGATTCTGAAGAACTAGAAATAACTTTGGCTAAGATTTTACATTATTTGTTTGAACCACCCTTTAATGTGAATGTGTATCATATTTGTTGTTTATATACTTATATATCAGACGTGTGTGTTTTAAAAATTCAGCGACACAAAACTGTAAATCTAAACCATATATACAGGGTGTTGCATGCTGTGATTGTTGAGAAAACTGGGACTTGTATCTTGCAACAAATCCTGAATTGTCTGTATACGTAATACTTGTTGCATTCTTAAAATAAAAATTCACAAACTGAAATGTTGTCGTTATATGAAAGTGGCTCATTAACGTTATTGTACCTCAGAGAGGCAAGAAGGATGGCTGAGCAGCTGTTGAAAAACATATATTATAATCCCGCTAACCCCGGGTCTTATGGGGGTAAAGAGCGTTTACAGAGAGCTATAGTCGAAGAAACAGGTAGTCTGTTAAGCGATGCTAAAGTGAATGAATGGTTATCCGAGCAAGATGCCTACACTCTACATAAACCTGTAAGAAAACAATTTCCAAGAAATAGAGTTTTTTCTACGCACCCCTTATCCCAATTTCAGGCGGATCTATGTGACATGCAGTCCCTGGCCGATAAAAATGAGGAAAGCGCTACATGCTAACGTTTATAGATATTTTCTCTAAATTAGCCTATGTAAGGGTGTTAAAAAATAAGGCGGGGCAGAGGTGACCAGGGCCTTTGAATCGATCTTGAAGGCAGGAGGCGCACCCAAGAAAGTGCAGACGGATGGCGGAAAAGAATTTTTTAATAAAACATTTCAGAACTAATGAATAAGTATAATATAGTACATTTTGCTACAGGCTCTGATTTGAAAGCTTCGGTTGGTGGAACGCTTTAATAGGACTTTGAAAGAGCGGATGTGGCGATATTTTACAGCTCACAACACCCACAGATATACAGACATAGTTCAGGATTTAGTAAACGGTACAACCACAGCTTCCATAAGAGTATACGTTGAATGTATTG